>NC_135823.1:59842433-60028036 GCF_964213995.1 Mustelus asterias | reverse complement strand
ATCTCATAATCCTGTAAAAACAGTTCAAAAATGCTTTTGTTTCATCTCTTAGCAATTATTCCAAAATTTTGGTCGCATGTTGAACATTGCTTTTATATCAAAGAAAACCTACTTGTGACTAAATCAATTTGTCCTTTCTGCTCCAGCTGATGTTAGTTGTCAAATGAAGTGAGGTGAGATGGGGACGGCACGCTGGCACAGTGGTTAGCAGTGCTGCCTCACAGCGCCAGGGACCCAGGTTCAATTCCAGCCTCAGGTCACTGTCTGTGCGGAGTCTGCACGTTCTCCCCGTTTCTGCGTGGGTTTCCTCCGGTTTCCTCCCACACTCCAAAGATGAGTGGGTTAGGTTGATTGGCCATGCTAAATTGCCCCACGGTCCAAAGATGTGTAGGTTAGGTGGATTGACTGTGATAAATTGCCCCTGAGAGTCAGGGGATTAGAAGGGTAAATGGGTGGGGTAATGGGGATAGGACCTGGGTGGGATTGTGGTCGGTGCAGACTCGATGGGCCAAATGGTCGTGTTCTGCACTGTAGGGATTCTATGATTCTTGTTGTCGAATGAAGTGAGGTGAGATGTCATGGAACATTTTGCCGCATCTATTGACATATTTGTAATAAACACAGAGACACACGCACACACGATGGCACAGTGACTAGCATTACTGCCTCAGCGCCAGAGACCGGGGTTCGATCCCCGGCTTGGGTCACCGTCTGTGTGGAATTTGCACGTTCTACCTGTGTCTGCGTGGGTTTCCTCCAGGTGCTAGGGTTTCCTCACACGCTCCAAAGATGGGTGGGTTAGGTTGATTGGCCATGCTAAATTGCCCCTTAGTGTCAGGGGGTTAGTAGGATAAATAATAAGGGTCATGGGGATAGGGGCTGGGTGGGATTGTAGTCGTTGCAGATTCAATGGGCTGAATGGCCTCTTTCTGCACTGTAGACACATGCACACACACATCTCCAACACTAATTAAATTCTGTGGCAGTGAGACTCCACACTTGTAAATTTACAGTTTCTGGGCTAGACAGGTTGATTGGCAGTAATTACACCATTGAAAATTCAACGGCACCTGAATGCACCTATAACTCCCTGGTACTGTGAGGCAGCAGTGCTAACCACAGTGCCACCGTGCCCCCCCCCCCCCCCCCCCCCCCCCATACCTTCTCCAGCTATAACTTTTTCTGGCTTGTTTAGTAGAACGATGTCATGCTATGGACGGGGTTTTCCGGCCGCGCTCACCCCAAGACTGGAAAATACACGCCTGAGGCCAAGGGACATTTGATGGTCCAGTCCCGCCCACTATCATTCCCATGGTGGGCGGGATGGGTATATTTCGTCCTGTGTGTTTCAATGACAAGTCTCACATTGAGCTCTCTGTCTATCGAAGATTCCGGAGGAGTGACCAACTTGTTCAGCAACTTCCTGATCTCGGTGTTTAACTATACCCGTGTGGTCACTGCAAGATGCTGTCTGGTTTCCTGTTTCATAGAATCCCTGCAGTGCAGAAGGAGGCCATTTGGCCCATTGAGTCTACACTGACCACAATCCCACCCAGGCCCTACTCCCCGACAACCCCACATATTTATCCTGCGAAGCCCCTGACACCAAGGGGCAATTTACTATGGCCAATCAACCGAACCCGCACATCTTTGGAGTGTGGGCGGAAACCGGAACACCCGGAGGAAACCCACGCAGACACAGGGAGAACGTGCAAACTCCCCACAGACAGTGATCCGAGGCCGGAATGAAACCCGGATCCCTGGTACTGTGAGGCTGTGAGGCTTCGAAAGCTTGTGTGGCTTTTGCTACCAAATAAACCTGTTGGACTTTAACCTGGTGTTGTTAAACTTCTTACTGTGAGGCAGCAGTGCTAACCACTGTGCCACCGTGCCCCCCCCATACCTTCTCCAGCCAGGTGCAGGCGAATAGTTCAAAATAAGTGGGTGAAATGTACAGTGCAACATTAAGTTCCTCCATCCCACTGAGCCCTCTGTTTTTACAAGATGTTAGCACGGTCTCTGTTTCTGATGCTAATCTGATAGCAGCCAGCAATCTGTCAGAAGATTCCCTCTGAGCAACATTCACCAGCACATTGAACTTCCATTAAGCATTAATCGGATGTAGACTCGCATTTGCCTCAACTCAAAGTAATTTCACATTCATCCAAGCTCATCCTTAGCATTGCGGTTCTTGCCTGTTGACAGTAATCACCCTGCCCTAGTATTTTTTAAACAAAAAAGTCTAACAAGTGTCTTAACCTGTGTCAAAATTCACCTTCGATACAAAATAAATGTCTCTGATGTTGTTACTCCGTCCCATGTGTGAATGATTTCTCTATATGAAATAGTTCACAATTGAAAAGGGGCTGTTTTCCCTTTTCACGAATGTAGGAACCCAGACCTCCATGTGCTGCCTTTCATGCAGTGTCATCGGGACGGCAGGGTGGCACAGTGGTTAGCACTGCTGCCTCACAGCGCCAGGGACACTGGTTCAATTCCGGCCTCGGGTCACTGTCTGTGCGGAGTCTGCACATTCTCCCCGTGTTTGCGTGGGTTTCCTCCGGGTGCTCCGGTTACCTTCCACACTCCAAAGATGTGTAGGTTAGGTGCGATAGCCACATTAAATTGTACCAAGATGTATAGGTTAGGGAATTAGTGGGGTAAATATGTGGGGATATAGGCATAGGGCCTGGGAAAGATGCTCTGTCAGAAGGTCGGCGCAAACCGGTGAAAAATTACTACATGCTACTGTGCAGAGGGACCTGGGGGTCCTTGTGCATGAATCGCAAAAACTCAGTTTGCAGGTGCAGCAGGTGATCAAGAAGGCAAATGGAATGTTGGCCTTTATCGCGAAGGGGATGGAGTATAAAAGCAGGGAGGTCTTGCTGCAATTGTACAAGGTACTGGTGAGGCCGCACCGAGAGTACTGTGTGCAGTTTTGGTCCCCTTATTTGCGGAAGGATGTATTTGTCTTGGAGGGAGTACAGAGAAGGTTCACCAGGTTGATACCGGAGACGAGGGGGTTAGCTTATGAGGAGAGATTGAGTAGATTGGGCCTGTACTCGTTGGAGTTTAGAAGGCTGAGGGGAGATCTTATAGAGACATATAAGATAGTGATGGGGCTAGACAGGGTAGAGGCAGAGAGATTCTTTCCACTTAGAAAGGAAACAAGAACTAGAGGACACAGCCTCATAATAAGGGGGTGTCTGTTTAGGACAGAGTTGAGGAGGAACTTCTTCTGGAATTCTCTGCCCATTGAAGCAGTGGAGGCTACCTCGTTAAATATGTTTAAGACACAGGTAGATAGATTTCTGATCAATAAGGGAATTAAGGGTTATGGGGAGCGGGCGGGTAAGTGGAACTAAACCACTATCAGATCAGCCATGATCTTATTGAATGGCGGGGCAGGCTCGAGGGGCTAGATGGCCTACTCCTGCTCCTATTTCTTATGTTCTTATGTAACCCGATGGGCTGAATGGCCTCCTTCTGCACCGTAGGGATTTGATGATGCTTTGCCTGTGTGGCCCCCTTATGAATGCACCTTCCTTGGCTATCAAGTCCTGGGGGTGGGTCTTGAAGGAGCAGCGCTCCGAAAGCTAATGGTATTTGCTACCAAATAAACCTGTTGGACTTTAACCTGGTGTTGTTAAACTTCTTACTGTGGGTCTTGAATCCAGTGCTTCTGTCTCCGAGGCAGGAACCAACTACACCACAAGACCTCCTGTGGAAAACTCACCTTTTAATGGGTATAAATATTTCATCATTTTTGTTTCAGTGCTTTCTTCAATTCTGCTCCACAATTTTGAGTAAGATGTCCCATGTCCTCGAGCATCTCTGTCAGATTAGTTTCTCTTCCATTCTGCATTACCCAACGTGTTTCCATTTCAGAAAGGGCCAAGCATGCTTTATTTTCCTCATTAGTTGTTAAGTCCTTTTGTTTATACCCTGCCTTCCGGCGCTCCCATCTCCGCTAGCCCCATGCTCCCCCTTTCCTCACACATTGCCTGCTGCTCGGGTATGGCTCCGTGACGGGAGACATCCTTTCCTATTGTAGCGGCTGTGGCTCAGTTAGTAACGCTCTCATCTCTCACACCAGAAAATTGGAACTTCCTGCACCAGGTCTTGAGTACAGCAACAAACCTGATGCTCCAGTGTGATACTGAGGGAGAGCTGCGCTGTTGGAGGTGCTGTCTTTCCACAATGCAAAAAGAGGCCATTCGGCCCATCAACTCTGCACCAACTCCCCGGCAGAGCATCCTACCCAGCACCCGGTAATCCAACATATTTACCCCGCTAATTCCCCTAACGCACACATCTTGGGATACTAACGGGCAATTTGGTCTGGCCAATCCACCTAACCTTTGGACTGTGGGAGGAAACCAGAGCACCCAGAGGAAACCCACGCAGGCATGGGGAGAAGGGACAAACTCCACACAGTCACCCGAGGCTAGAATTGAACCCGGGTCCCTGGCACTGTGAGGCAGTAGCTACCCACTGTGCCACCGTGCCATCATGGATGAAACTTTAAACCGGAGTCCCATCATCCCTCACTGATGGTAGTAAAAGATCCCACTATTTTGAAGAAGAGGGAATTATTCCTGGAGTTTTGCAGCGCTGAAGCAGGTCTTGTGATCATCATCTCATTTTTCTTTGTGGGATCTTGCTGAACGCTAAATGACTGCCTTATAACAGTGACTACAGTTCCAAAGTAGCTCAGGGGCTGTGATGTGCTGTGGGATGTGCTGAGGATGTGTAAGGTGCTGTCACAAGGCCAGCCTTTCCTCTTCATCTGGTTGGATATTCTTCATCTATTAGGCAGTGAGAGGGGATCTCATTGAAACTTGTAAAATTCTAACTGGGTTAGACAGGGTAAAGACTGTTCCCAATGGTGGGGGGGGGGTCCAGAACCAGGGGTCATAGTTTGAGGATAAGGGGTAAACCTTTCAGAACTGAGGTGAGGAGAAATTTCTTCACCCAGAGGGTGGCGAATGCGTGGAATTCACGACCACAGAATGTAGTTGAAGCCAAAACGTTCTCCGATTTCAAGAAGAAATTAGATATAGCTCTTGGGGCTAAAGGGATCAAGGGATATGGAGGGAAGGCAGGATCAGGGTTAAAGTTTTATTTATTGGAGTCATAAGTAGGCTTACATTAACACTGCATTGAAGTTACTGTGAAAATCCCCTAGTCTCCACACTCCGGCGCCTGTTCGGGGACACTGAGGGAGAATTTAGCACGGCCAATGCACCTAACTTGCACAGCTTTGGACTGTGGGAGGAAACTGGAGCACCCGGAGGAAACCCACGCAGACACGGGGAGAATGTGCAGACTCTACACATACAGAGACCCAAGCTGGGAATCGAACCTGGGTCCCTGGCGCCGTGAAGCAGCAGTGCTAACCACTGTGCCACCGTGAATATTGAATCTGATGATCAACCATGATCATAATGAATGGCGGAGCAGGCTTGAAGGGCCGAATGGCCTACTCCTGCTTCGAGTTTCTATGAGTATCTGCAGGTTTTTGCAATGTAGGGACATTAGAGCCAAGCAGATGCTATCTTCACTCAACGCCTATCTTCCACTGCCGAGTGTTGAAGTGTTGGATAGCAGTCGGAAGCAGGATCTCTGTCTGATTGCTGTCATTGGCCCCAAGCAGCAGAGAGAACGGTGGAGATCCCACTGTTTTCCCTGGTTGTGAACAGCTAACCTCACACTGACTGGCAATGGGCCCAAGCTCCTCGGGCCTAGGTGATAGAGTCACATGTTCACTTTACCGCGTGGGCCTTCGGAGGAACTAAAGACGCTTTTCCAGTAACATTGACAACGTAAAGTGAATTGTTTGGGGGAAAAAAATGTAAAAAAAAGGCTGCAATCAAATAAATAGGCTCTCACAACAATTATGTGCCACTCCAACAGAGACACAAGGGCTCTTGAAAAGGGACATGTGGTATCCTGGATAGTCCATCATTGTAAATGTTGTGAAGGGCAGTGGAAACGTTAATGCAACACTGAAATATGTGCAAAAATTAATTATGTTTATTACACTACTGCAGATTACGTGACTGCAGATTCGAGGCTCTGTTCTCAGTGTATGAGAGTATGTCCGGGGTGTGTAGGGTCCTTGATTTTGCTGGCTGTTTTTCGAAGGCAGTGGGAAGTGTACATAAGAACATAAGAGCTAGGAGCAGGAGTAGGCCATCTGGCCCTCCAACCTGCTCCGCCATTCAATAAGATCATGGCTGATCTTTTCGTGGACTCGGCTCCACTTACCCGCCCGCTCACCATAGCCCTTAATTCCTTTACTGTTCAAAAACCGATCTATCCTTGCCTTAAAAACATTGAATGAGGTAGCCTCAACTGCTTCACTGGGCAGGGAATTCCACAGATTCACAATCCTTTGGGTGAAGAAGTTCCTCCTCAACTCAGTCCCAAATCTGCTCCCCCTTATTTTGAGGCCGTGCCCCCTAGTTTGAGTTTCACCCGCCAGTGGAAACAACTCCCCTGCTTCTATCTTATCTATTCCCTTCATAATCTTATATGTTTCTATAAGATCGCCCCTCATTCTTCTGAATTCCGGTGAGGTGAGGCCGCACCTGGAGTATTGTGCACAGTTTTGGTCCCCTTATTTGAGGAAAGATGCAGTGGCATTGGAGGCAGTTCAGAGGAGGTTCACTAGATTGATTCCAGAGGTGAGGGGTTTGTCGTATGAAGAGAGATTGAACAGTTTCGGACGATACTCTCTGGAATTTAGAAGAATGAGGGGAGATCAAATTGAGGTATACAAGATGATAAAAGGTATGGATAAAGTAGATGTGGAGCGGATGCTTCCATTGTGGGGCAGTCTAGGATGAGAGGTCATAGTCTTGGGATAAGGGGGAGCAAATTTAAAACAGAGAAACTACTCCCAAAGGGTTGTGAATCTGTGGAATTGGCTACCCCAAAGTGCGGTGGATGCTGGGACAGTGAGTAAATTTAAGGAGGAGTTAGACAGATTTTAATGGGTTGAAGGGTTATGGGGAAAAGACAGGAAAATGGGGATGAGGAGCATATCAGCCATGATCGAATGGCGGAGCGGACTCGATGGGCCGAATGGCCTAATTCTGCTCCTATATCTTATGAACTTATGATTTCCAATGAGTGTAGGCGGAGTCAATGGACGGGAGGCTGCTTTGAGTGATGGACTGGGCTGCGTTCACAGCACTTTGTAGTTTCTTGCGGTCTTGGGCAGAGCAGGAGCCACACCAAGCTGCGTTACATCCGGAGAGGATGCTTTCTATGGTGCATCTCAAAGAACAAAGAAAGAACAAAGAACAGTACAGCACAGGAAACAGGCCCTTCGGCCCTCCAAGCCTGTGCCACTCCTTGGTCCAACTAGACCAATCGTTTGTATCCCTCCATTCCCAGGCTGCTCATGTGACTATCCAGGTAAGTCTTAAACGATGTCAGCGTGCCTGCCTCCACCACCCTACTTGGCAGCGCATTCCAGGCCCCCACCACCCTCTGTGTAAAAAACGTCCCTCTGATATCTGAGTTATACTTCGCCCCTCTCACCTTGAGCCCGTGACCCCTCGTGATCGTCACCTCCGACCTGGGAAAAAGCTTCCCACTGTTCACCCTATCTATCCCCTTCATAATCTTGTACACCTCTATTAGATCTCCCCTCATTCTCCGTCTTTCCAGGGAGAAAAGAAAATCTCGTCTTCCACATCTTTACTTCAGAAGATTAAAATCCTCTTTTGGTGTGTCATAACATTTCAAGATGTTCAATAAATTATAGCGGAGGCTGGGGGGAGGTTGGGGGGAGGTTGGGGGGAGGGGAGAGGTTTCGCATTACGATTGCTTTTTACTCGTTTCCAAGTGCGCTTGTTGTTTTAGTGAATGTCAGTACATTATTGATTTGTAGCAAGTCCCTTAGGGAAACAAATTACGGGCAGAAAGGTTCCACTGGACACCAGTCCACTCCTGATTAAAGACTCGCAACCATCCATTGCTGTGAAGCACACGGTGTATATAATAAGACCTCGGATCTAATCTGAGCAAATCTTTCCATTACTTCTCGTGGATTTAATAATGTAGCACCCTCTTTTTTTTCTTCTTTTTAATAAAACACAGACCTCTATATTTAACACGCTGTCATTTAGCCCTTTAGGCTTGAGGATCTAGTAGGTGAGGGATGACAGGGGGATGGATGGCATGAACTTTGCATTGACAACACGTGCAATTGATTCTCTCATTAAGCAGACATTAATCTGCACGGCTAAATATAGACGCAATGAAGCCCATTATCCAATTATTTTTGTCTCGCTATTCCCCAGCGCACTTTTCCAATTTAAAATCCGAGGCTGCTATTTCTGGAGCCACATTATTCAAAATCTGCCTCGGAGCCTTTGTACTGAGAGTGACGATATCTTGCACAGGCTGTTAATAAATTGCCCTGCCGTCGCCATTTTCGTCAAGAGCGCATTCATCTTCATTTTGCTGGTGATTTGGCAAAGAATGTTTGTATGTTCTGGTCCATCAGGACCTTATACAAGTTGCTATCAGGCTTAATTTAGCAAGTTGGCGGGTCAAGACATCACTCAGTCCTCGAGCAATGGCTGGAGTGCTAATACTTTAACATGGCATTCGCCAGGAAGGCGGGAGCTGAACAGTATTGAACCGAATCTAATTCACTAAATTCATGGGCAGCCTGGTCGATGCAAGCTTGGAGGGCCGAAGGGCCTGTTCCTGTGTTGTAACTCTCTTTGTCCTTTGAATGCAAATAGGACAAGACTGGGAAGGAGTATTAATGAAAACCTGTGATAAATTTTGACAGGAACCTGGTGAAGGTCCATTTGTTACATGCCAACTGGTTGGAGCTGATCTGTTTCAATCAATTATGTGCAACTCCCAACAGTTGGAAAGGCCAGTAGAGCTTTAGCAACCAATAAGTGTTTAGCGTGGTTTAATGTTGCCCTGACTGTTTTTACTTACCTTTTTTAAAGTTTATTTATTAGTGTCGCAAGTAGGCCCACATTAACACTGCATTGAAGTTACTGTGAAAATCCCCCAGTCTCCACACTCCGACGCCTGTTCGGGTGCACTGAGGGAGAATTTAGCACGGCCAATGCACCCTAACCCGCACGTCTTTTGGACTGTGGGAGGAAACCGGAGGAAACCCATGCAGACATGGGGAGAAGGTGCAGACTCCACACGGGCAGTGGCCCAAGCCGGGAGTTGAACCCAGGTCCCCGGCGCTGTGAGGCAGCAGTGCTAACCACGGTTGTGTTGAATGGAAAAATAATTGCAAGTAACTACCAGACACCAGTAACAGAGGGGCTCAGCTCATCATAATATCACTACAGTGCAGAAAGAGGCCATTCGGTCCATAAATCCTGCACCGACAACAATCCCACCCAGGCCCCATCCATGTAACCCCACGTATTTACCCTGTTAATCCCCTTGATATTAAGAGCCAATTTAGCATGGCCAATCAACCTAACCCACACATCTTTGGAGTGTGGGAGGAAACCGGAGCACCCGGAGGAAACCCACGCAGACGCGGGGAGAACGTGCAAACTCCACACAGACAGTGACCCGAAGCCGGGAATTGAACCTGGGTCTCTGGCGCTGTGAGGCAGCAGTGCTAACCACTGACTTCTGCCACCGTGTCAGGAAAGACACTGAGATCTTCTGGCCTCCCCTCAGCGTCGGTGATGGGAGGTGGCGGGATCCTCTGGGAATTCCCATTGAAACTAGCCCATGCCGCCAGGGGACCCACGGCTCTGTGTGCATCGCCGGTGGGACCAGAGAATCCCATGGCCGGAGAATTCCTGCCACGATCTAAATGAAAGTCCATCATTTGAACAATTGAGAGTGGAACTCTTGAAAAGGGAAGATGCTCTCTATTAGTGGACTCCTTAAGAGATTGAAATGGCATCGTCTACTTTGTACTTCAAGAGCAGGCTGCATAGTTTCATGTCTTAAACATTCTGGACATCAAACCTCTGGGAAAGGTGATGAGTGCGTGGGGGGCACATGCCATACCATGCCCCCCCCCAGAAGAAAGAAAGGAGGAGCGGGATGGTGAAATCAATTCCACACTCTTATCCTTCTTGAATACTAACCTTTTGCGGGCGGTACGGTGGCACAGTGGTTGGCACTGCTACCTTACAGCGCCAGGGACCCGGGTTCAATTCCACCCTCGGTGACTATCTGTGTGGAGTCTGCACATTCTCCCCGTGTCTGCCTGGGTTTCCTCCGGGTGCTCCGGTTTCCCCCCACGTTCCAAAGATGTGCGGGTTAGGTTGATTGGCTGTGCTAAATCGCCCCTTAGTGTCGGGGGCTTAGTCGGGTAAATGCTTGGGGTTACAGGGATGGGGCCTGGGTGGGATTGTGGTCGGCGCAGGCTCGATGGGCTGAATGGCCTCTTTCTGTACTGTAGGGAATCTATGGTGTCTATGATTCTTAATGGAGTTTGCATATTGATTGGCCCAGATAGATGGCGGTGGGGGTGGAGGGGACAGGCCGTGAAGCGGGGAAGGCGGGAGTGCCATGTTAAGGTATTTACCCAACGGGAATAAGTGGGCTGTGGAATTTATGCAATGGGAAGGAATGGAGTGCGGTGAGATTGTGAATCTGTGTCAGAACTTGGCTTGCAGTCAACGGCAGTCTTTAAAGTTTATATAACCACATTTAATAAGTCAGTGTGCCTCGAATGTTGAATCATGCCGATTCAGTGAATTAGATTCTTGCAGTGTACACCACCCTGTCCGATGGAGAAATATCCGTCAAAGGCAGCCAGCTGAATGCACACAATCCCATTTAGTCGCTGTGCAATAAATGGCCCGCGTTGACTGATTCCCCTGCTTCCATCCTGTAAAAAGTGGCGTCATGTAGTCTTTGTCATCCTGCATAATGAGAAAGCTTTATGTCGGAAAAAGGTTTTGTTTCGCTGTAATTTTGCACTTCCATGAACGAAAGACATTGCACAGTGGCACGGCCAACATTAGTGGCGGAATTTTCCCGTTTCACCTCCCCTCCCCTCCCCCGCCATGGGTCGGGAGCCCAGCAGCAAGCTGGTGTTTTAAGGGTGCCGAGGGGTGGCGCGGTGGCACAGTGGTCAGCACTGCTGCCCCACCGCGCCAGGGACCCGGGTTCGATTCCCAACTTGGGTCACTGTCTGTGCGGAGTCAGCACGTTAAAGTAAAGTAAAGTTTTATTTATTAGTCACAGGGAGGGCTTACATTAACACCGCAATGAAGTTACTGCAAAATTCCCCCCGTGTCTGCGTGGGTTTCCTCCGGGCACTCCGGTTTCCTCCCACACTCCAAAGATATGCAGGTTAGGTGGATTGGCCGTGCTAAATTGACCCTTAGGACGGGATTTTCCAGCCGCGCTCGCCCCAGTGCTGGAAAATCCTGCCTGAGATCAACGGACCTTTGCATGTCCTGTGTCCCGCCCGTTACAATTCTCGTGGCAGGTGGAACGGGAAAATTCAGCCTTTAATGTCAGGAGATTAGCAGGGTAAATGCAAGGGGTTATGGGGACAGTATGGGATTGTTGTTGGTGCAGGCTCGATGGGCCAAATGGCCTCTTTCTACACTGTAAGGATTCTATGATTCTAACCTGCCGCCACTCTGCCATTTATCATTTGTCATGTATCCATGCGCTGTCATTCTCGCAAACGATGCCCTGAAGGATTCTCTTTCCCTTCACCTTTGGCGTTTATCATGACTTGAGGGGACTCCAAGTTTTTTAAGTTTTGCATGGCGTAACCACAACTTCAATGTGACAAATATTACGAGACTGGAAATACAAAGCATTGCCTGAAGGAGGGTGACTAACTGCAGCTCGGATGGTTTTGGACAAAAGCATCATTCCACTGATTCAGCAGCGCTGGTTTTGTAAGGTTTGACAATTCAATCTACCAAATCCCCAGATTAGTCCAAACCAACTCAAGTCTTGGCAAAGATCCGTTTGCATTTGTTGTTGCGTCAATGTTAGAATATAAGAACATAAGAATTAGAGCTCATATAGGCCAGTTGGCCTTTTAAGCCTTCTCTGCCTTCTAGTTCAACTCCACCTTCCCGCATTCTTTCCCTATAATCCCTTCATCCAAAAATCTAATCAAACTCTATCTTGAATAGACTCAATAACTGAGCGACCCACTGCTCCCCGGGCTCGAGAATTCCATGATTCACAATCCTTTTAAGTCAACACCTTTCTCCTCACCTGAGTACAAAATGGCTGCCCTCTTTATTGTGAGTCTGCGTCCTTCCCCACGTTTGAGATTCCCCTGCTAGGGGAAACTTTTTATGCTGGCATTGTTGCTGGGTTCAACAGTGGCACAGCGGTTAGCGCTGCTGCTACACAATGCTAGGGACCCGGGTTGGATTCCGGCCTTGGGTCACTGTCCGTGCGAAGTTTGCACCTTCTCCCCGTGTCTGCGTGGGTTTCGTCCAGGTGCTCACCCGGTTTCCTCCCACACTCCAGAGATGTGCTGGTTAGGTGCATTGGCCGTGCTAAATTCTCCCTCAGTGTACCCGAACAGGCGCCGGAGTGTGGCGACTAGGGGATTTTCACAGTAACTTCATTGCAGTGTTAATGTAAGCCTACTTGTGACATTAATAAATAAACTTTAAAAAATATGTGTGTAGGTTCGGAGGATTAGCCGGGTAAGAACGTGGGATTACAGGGATAGGGCTTGTCTGGGCTCTGTCAAAGCGTCGATGCAGACCTGATGGGCCGAATGGTGCCCTCCTCAATTGAACATGTTGCCTGAACATCACAAAGTTGGCCCTCTGACTCTCAGCTCTTCTCTCAGTGGGGACAATGAGACTCTGTGGGGGATTTCAAACTGCCAGTCATACTGCCCTGTTAATCATAGACCCTAATAGACCCCACACTGTGCTTTGATCTGTCTGAATTAGAAAAGAGGCTGGAGTCTCTTACAGCACCGACAGCAGTGATATGCTGAGGTCTGGGAGAAGTGCACAGTTATAATCTCCATTTGTGTCAAAATGTGACATCAATCAGGGGCTGGTTAGTTGAGTTAGAATCCCTCGCAGCGCCAGGGACCCGGGTTCGATTCCCGGTTTGGGTCACCGTCTGTACAGAGTCTCCTCCTGTCTGTGGGTTTCCTCTGGGTGCTCCGGTTTCCTCCCACAGCCTGAAGGACATGCTGGTTAGGTGCATTGGCCATGCTAAATTCTCCCTCAATGTACCCGTACTGGAGGGTAGGGAGGCCATTTGGACCATCGTGTCTGTACTGACTCTCCAACAGAGCATCCCACCCTTGCCCTGTCCCTGTAACCCCAATTATTTACCGCACTAATCCCCTAACCTAAACACCTTTGGACACTAAGGGTCAATTTAGCATGGCCAATCCACCTAACCCGCACATCTTTGGACTGTGGGAGGAAACCGGAGCACCCGGAGGAAACCTTACGTAGACTGGGGAGAATGTACAAATTCCACACAGACAGTCACCCGAGGCTAGAATTGAACCCGGGTCCCTGGCACTGTGAGGCACTAGTGCTAGCAACTGTGCCACCTACCACTGTGCCACTAGTTAGCTGGATGGCTAGTGTGTGGTACAGACTAACACCAACAGGCGGCATCGTGGCAAAGCGGTTAACACTGCTGCCTCACAGCGCCAGGGACATGGGTTTGATTCCCGGCTTGGGTCACTGTCTGTGCGGAGTCTGCACATTCTCCCCATGTCTGCATGGGTTTCCTCTGAGTGCTCTAGTTTCCTCCCACAGTCTGAAAGATGTGCTGGTTAGGTGCATTGGCCATGCTAAATTCTCCCTCTGTGTACCCAAACAGGCACCGGAGTGTGGCAACTAGGGGATTTTCTCAGTAACTTAATTGCAGTGTTAATGTAAGCCTACTTGTGACACTGATAAATAAACTTTTAAAACAACAGCGCGGGTTTGATTCCTGCTCTGAAGGAGGTAGACTTGTGAGCTGCCTAGGAGAGTGGACAACTATGACAAACCTCCACTGCCAAAATCTTCCCAAGGGGGAACCTGGTCTGAATGAAACTTCCGACAATGTGCTGGGGACGTGCTTGCAGACAGAGCACATGTAACCTGTCCTGATGATGTACAATTCCTGGAGTGTGCGGTGCAAGGTGTAATGCATCTAGCTTGGAATTCATACATAAATGGTTGTCAATTCTTACATTTGTGAATATTTATAAGCTGCGATCGCGGCTATTGCACGGTACCTTGCATTCATCTTCAGTGTGGAATTCTGTGTCATTAATGACACCATTTTTACCTTTCTCCACAGCAAGCTCCCTAGCTGGGCTAGGGCTGTGGTACCTCGAATATTTTATATCACAGAGAAAGCCTGGAACTACTATCCTTATACCATCACAGGTAAGAAGCCTTTCCAATCATTGTTTTCCAGTTGAAATCATTATGAAGATACAAATTAAACCAAATTGTACTCTGAGAGGACAGAACAGTTTCTAACCCGATTCCTAAACGTGTACCCTTCAGAACTGCACGCAAGTACTTTTTTTAATGCACAACTTGCGTTCTCTCCCAATTTACCCTTTGGGTTCCTTTGCTTTATCTCTGCCTTTAAGGTATGAGTTGCTCTGTATTCAGCAAGAAAGCAAACTTTTTTTTTCGTTCGTGGGTGTCGCTGGCTGGTCAGCATTTATTGCCCATCCCTAGTTACCCGAGGGCAGTTAACAACATTGCTGTGGCTCTGGAGTCACGTGTAGGCCAGACAAGGTAAGGATGGCAAGTTTCCTTTTCTAAAGCACATCAGTGAAACTAAAAGAGGACAAAGTATTTTTGTATTGTTTGATATGCCACGAGTGCAGTAAGTTGTGGCACTTCCTGCGAACCACATGCTTAACAGCCTGTGTCATAAAATCAAAGATTCATAGGATCCCTACAGTGCAGAAGGAGGCCTTTCGGCCCATCAAGCCTCCACCTACAACAATCCCACCCTATCCCTGTGGCCCCACATATTTACCCTAGTCCCCTGACACTTGAGAGACAACTTAATATGGCCCATCCACCTAACCTTCACATCTTTGGAGTGTGAGAGGAAACCAGAGCAGCCGGAGGAAACCCACGCAAACACGGGAAGAACATGCAAACTCCACACAGACAGTGACCCGAGGCCGGAATTGAATGTGAGCCCCTGGTGCTGTGAGGCAGCAGTGCTAATGCTGCTTACTCTGGAAAAGTCCCCGATGCAGTGAAAAGAACATTTACTCAGCAGATCTGCCCAGTAACAAATGGCTTCCCATTATTATGATTTATCATCCAGTGTGATTTGGACTTCGTAAGGATTGTTAAACTTGGATAACACACTGGGCGGTACGGTGTCACAGTGATTAGCACTGCTGCTTCATAGCACTGGGGACCCGGGTTCGATTCCCGGCTTGGGTCACTGTCTGTGTGGAGTTTGCACGTTCTCCCCGTGTCTGCGTGGGTTTCCTCCGAGTGCTCCGGTTTCCTCCCACAGTCCAAAGTTAGGTGGATTGGCCATGCTAAATTGCCCCTTGGTATCAAAGATGTGCTGGTTAGGTGGATTGGCCATGATAAATTGTCCCTCAGTGTCCCAAGATGTTAAGATTAAGGGGGGATTATCAGGGTAAATGTATGGGGTTACGGAGGGGTGGGCCTGAGTAAAATGTTCTGGTCCAGAGTCAGTGGGGACTCGATGGGCCAAATGGCCTTCTTCTGCATTGTAGGGATTCTATGAGCCTTCACGGTGGAATTTACCTGCAACAAAAGATGGAAGTTAAGATTTGTTACGGAGCCTTTCACATCCTCGAGATGCCTCGGAGCAGTTTGCAGTCAGTAAGAGTACTGGAATGCAGTCTTGATTCTTTCCTGGGAAAACAGGGCTGCTAATCCGCATAAATGAACCCAAGGGCAGTGAGTGCAAACAGAGACTGGCTTTTAGCGTGGTACTGGGTGAGTGAGAAATGTTGGTTAGGACAGGGCAGCATCTCTGACAATTCCATTGAAATACGTCAGCTGAGATGTATTGCGCTCAGGCCCTGGAACGGGGTTTGAACCCACAGCCTTGAGACTGCAGGGAGCTGACTCAGGTTTTCCTGTCAGCTGTGGGAAGATGCTAATTCTCCACAGCTGCTTTCCGATGCCACTTGGTGAATGGCAGGGGCACAGTCCCCGATTGCTCTTGTTAACACACGTACAGGGAGTTTCACCTAGCAACCGGACTGTGAGTAAACAGGCTATATTTAAACTTTCTAAGGCTGGGGTTTAAAGGCCAAAACCTCTGGATTAAATGGAAAGGCATTGTCTTGAACCTCCAGTGATGTTTTAATAAGCCACAATGGTTCCCCACCAAGTGGTTAGAATCATGGAATCCCTACACTGCAGAAGGAGGCCCATCGAACCTGCACCGACCATAATCCCACCCAAGCCCTATCCCCATAACCCCACCTATTTCCCCTGACACTAAGGGGCAATTTAGCATGGCCAATCAACCTACCCTGCACGTCTTTGGACTGCGGAGGAAACCCACACAGACACGTGGAGAACGTGCAGACTCTGCACAGAGAGTCACCCGAGGCTGGAATCGAACCCAGGTCCCTGGCGCTGTGAGGCAGCGGCGCTAACCACTGTGCCACTGTGCCTGGCTGGCTACCCATTATCACGGCTGGCTTGCAGGACCTTATCTGGTCCTGTGTGATATTACTGAAAGTGATGAGGGCTGGAAGTTGTGGGGCTGATGGAGGGGGCTTTTTAAGGGGCGTCTGCTGTTTTTTGCCCGCCTGTAATTCAGTTGATGATTGAAAGCAACATATGTCTTTTGTGTTGAGGGGAATAACCTGTGAGCTAAATGCCACAAAATCAGCCTTTAATTGGGTGGCATGTTTGTTTTCCCTTTAACTCGTGCCACAGTTGACACTGGAGTGTGAAGAACAGTTGTAGGCCGTGTCCTCGCTGGAAAATGCAATGCCATTCTTTCCAAGGACCTTGCTGCTAGGCAACAGCTCTTTGTTTTTGATTCATAAAAGACTGCAAAGTCCTCCAGGCACAAGATGAACTCACTTAAACCTTATTCGGCTGGAACATTTCTAAATCAGCTTATTTACTGGGCATGTTCATTGAAATTACCTTCTCGGGTAACTTTTAGAGGTGATGTAGACTTGCGATTGTTTTAATAATTTATCCTCTTTTTCTTTCTCCTCCCTTGTTGCTTCTTCACTGTCTCTATCCCATCCTGCGCACTCAGAATACACAGTGAGTACTTTCATGTTTTAGATTCTATACATAAATAAGTACTGCAGCATGTCATGGCTATGTTGAATGCTGCAAAATCCTGTAAACTGAAAAGGAGCCACCCTCCCACTGCCACATTAATAGGTGGCATGCGAAGCTTGCTTGGTACCACAGCTCTCCTGAATGAGGTAGATATGTTTCAACACAGCACCGTCCACTAATACAATTTAGCATGATATTTGATGAGATAGCAATCTATATTTAATACATTGGGTGTCCCACAGCCTTGGTGTGTCCCACAGCCTTGGTGTGTCCCACAGCCTTGGTGTGTCCCATAGCGTTGGTGTGTCCCACAGCCTTGGTGTGTCCCATAGCGTTGGTGTGTCCCATAGCGTTGGGGGTGTGATCCATAGCGTTGACGTGTCCCATAGCGTTGACGCGTCCCACATCCCTGGCGCGTCCCACGTCCCTGGCGCGTCCCACGTCCCTGGCGCGTCCCACGTCCCGCATCCCACATCCCTGGCGCGCCCCACGGCCCTGGCGCGCCCCACGGCCCTGGCGCGCCCCACGGCCCTGGCACGCCCATTAGCCCTGGCACGCCCATTAGCCCTGGCACGCCCATTAGCCCTGGCGCGCCCATTAGCCCTGGCGCGCCCATTAGCCCTGGCACGCCCATTAGCCCTGGCGCACCCATTAGCCCTGGCGCGCCCATTAGCCCTGGCACGCCCATTAGCCCTGGCACGCCCATTAGCCCTGGCATGCCCATTAGCCCTGGCGCGCCCATTAGCCCTGGCACGCCCATTAGCCCTGGCGCACCCATTAGCCCTGGCGCACCCATTAGCCCTGGCGCGCCCATTAGCCCTGGCACGCCCATTAGCCCTGGCACGCCCATTAGCCCTGGCACGCCCATTAGCCCTGGCGCGCCCATTAGCCCTGGCGCGCCCATTAGCCCTGGCGCGCCCATTAGCCCTGGCGCGCCCATTAGCCCTGGCGCGCCCATTAGCCCTGGCGCGCCCATTAGCCCTGGCGCGCCCATTAGCCCTGGCGCGCCCATTAGCCCTGGCGCGCCCATTAGCCCTGGCGCACCCATTAGCCCTGGCACACCCATTAGCCCTGGCGCGCCCCATAGCATCTGTGTGTCTAATAACGTATCTTCTTAGAACAGAGGTTGTTAAAGGGAAATTTTATGGTGGTGTTCAAAATGGCAAAGGATTTTGACAGAGTAAATAAGGAGAAATTATTTGCACTGGGAAGTAGGATCGGTAACCCAGGAGGTTAATAATTATAAAATCATAATTGGATTTCAAATAATTGGCCAAAGAGGTGAGATGAGCAGACATTCTTTATTCCACACAGTGAGTTGCTATGAATTGGATTGCAGTGCGGTGGAAACAGATTGAGTGGTAACTTTCAAAAGGGAGTTGGATAAATGCTTGAAAAGGGGACAATGCCAGGCTTTGGGGATAGAGCAAGGCTTGTGGAACTATTTGATTGGCTCTTTCAGAGAGCTGGGAGCTCAAGTGTGATGGGCTGAATGGTCTCTGGTGCCTTCTAATTCTATGATATCACTGTGAGATTATATAATAGCGCCTGTGTTGATCCTCGCTACGCTGTCACATGGTCAGCACAGACCCAACTAGGCAGTTTTTGAAATCAGGAACTGGAACCTATCATAGCAACTTAGTTCCACAATGGACTTTCTCGCATTGAGACCAAAGGCGAGGTGGAGTTAACAGGAGAGGTTTATTGCTGCCTTCAGCAAGATTACTGGGGAATCTCCTGCATTGCTGCTTTCTTTCACTGGGTATTGGGGAATGTCAGCCAGCTGCACAAGTGATCAGTGCCAAACAGGGGGAGGTTGTGTTTTGTGGCTTGTTAATGGGACGTGGGCGTTGCTGGCAAAAAGCCAGGGTTTACTGCCCCTCTCTAAATGTCCTCGAGAAGGAGAGCTACTCCTTGAACCACGGCAGTTCATGTGTTTTACAGAAAAATGCAAAGGGAATAAAGCAGCTCGTTTGCTAATTTTGCACACATTCCTTTTCCCACCCAGCACTCCCACTTCAGATCATAGAACCATAGAATCCCTACAGTGCAGAAGGAGGCCATTTGGCCCATCGGGCCTGCACCGACAACAATCCCATGCAGGTCCTATCCCCAGAACCCTATGCATTTACCCTAGCTAATCTCCCTGACACAAAGGGACAATTTAGCATGGCCAATCCAACTATCCCGCACATCTTTGGAGTGTGGGAGGAAACCGCAGCACCCGGAGGAAACCCACGCAGAGACAGGGAGAATGGGCAGACTCCACACAGACAGTGACCCAAGGCCAGAATCGAACCTGGGTCCCTGGCGCTGTGAGGCAACAGTGTTAACCATGAGCGCGGCTGGAAAATCCCGCTAGTTTTGTTTTAATGATGATATTGGATATGTTGTTTTAAAAGAGTCTGTGACCATATCTATGATCATAGACTGCTTACCATAAATATTAGGGTCACAGGTCAACCTGCTTGACACACAGATAACTGATTCCACCATTTTACCAAGTATTGGTGCGAAATTAATGTGTTAGTCCTTTCATCCTTTTTGAAAGGATTGGGTGGCATGGTGGCACAGTAGTTAGCACTGCTGCCTCACAGCGCTAGGGACCCGGGTTCGATTCCCAGCTTGGGTCACTATCTGTATGGAGTTTGCACATTCTCCCCATGTCTGCATGGGTTTCCTCCGGGTGCTCCAGTTTCCTCCCACTTCAATAAACTTGAAGTGCTGATTTAGTAACTGGCTGATTTAAGAGGAGACTGGGATAATAGCTGGATGCTTTGCGGTCTGTGGATATATATATTCAGGAAATTATTGTTTGACGTCAGTAGTAGGTAAATTATCGGAAGGAGTATTAAGAGATAGGATCTACAAATATTTGGATAGACAGGGACTTATTAGGGAGAGTCAACATGGCTTTGTGCATGATAGGTCATGTTTAACCAATCTATTAGAGTTTTTCGAGGAGGTTACCAGGAAAGTGGATGAAGGGAAGGCAGTGGATGTTGTCTGCATGGACTTCAGTAAGGCCTTTGACAAGGTCCCGCATGGGAGGTTAGTCAGGAAGGTTCAGTCGCTAGGTATACATGGAGAGGTAGTAAATTGGATTAGACATTGGCTCAATGGAAGAAGCCAGAGAGTGGTTGTGGAGGATTGCTTCTCTGAGTGGAGGCCTGTGACCAGTGGTGTGCCACAGGGATCAGTGCTGGGTCCATTGTTGTTTGTCATCTATATCAATGATCTGGATGATAATGTGGTAAATTGGATCAGCAAGTTTGCTGATGATACAAAGATTGGAGGTGTAGTGGACAGTGAGGAAGGTTTTCAAAGCTTGCAGAGGGATTTGGACCAGCTAGAAAAATGGGCTGAAAAATAGCAGATGGAGTTTAACGCAGACAAGTGTGAGGTATTGCACTTTGGAAGGACAAACCAAGGTAGAACATACAAGGTAAATGGTAGGACACTGAAGAGTGCAGTAGAACAGAGGGATCTGGGACTACAGATACATAATTCCCTAAAAGTGGCGTCACAGGTAGATAAGGTCATAAAGAGTGCTTTTGGTACATTGGCCTTTATAAATCAAAATATTGAGTATAGGAGTTAAAATGTTATGGTGAGGTTGTATAAGACATTGGTGAGGCCGAATTTAGAGTATTGTGTGCAGTTTTGGTCACCTAATGACAGGAAGGATATTAATAAGGTTGAAAGAGTGCGGAGAAGGTTTACAAGGATGTTGCCGGGACTTGAGAAACTGAGTTACAGAGAAAGGTTGAATAGGTTAGGACTTTATTCCCTGGAGTGTAGAAGAATGAGGGGACATTTGATAGAGGTGTATAAAATTATGATGGGTATAGATGGAGTGAATGCAAGCAGGCTTTTTCCACTGAGGCTAGGGGAGAAAATAACTAGAGGGCATGGGTTAAGGGTGAGGGGGGAAAAGTTTAAAGGGAATATTAGGGGGGGCTTCTTCACACAGAGAGTGGTGGGAGTGTGGAATGAAGTGCCAGATGAGGTGGTGAATGCCTCATCTTAACATTTAAGAAAAACTTGGGCAGGTCCATGGATGAGAGGGGTGTGGAGGGATATGGTCCAGGTGCAGGTCAGTGGGACTAGGCACAAAAATGGTTCGGCACAGACAAGAAGGGCCAAAAGGCCTGTTTCTGTGCTGTAATGTTCTATGGTTCTATGGTTCAGTCTGAAAGACATGCTGGTTAGGTGCATTGACCCGAACAGGCGCCGTAATGTGGCGACAAGGGGAATGTCAGAGTAACTTCATTGCAGTGTTAATGTAAGCCTTACTTGTTACTAATAAATAAGTAAACTTTAAAATGGGTGCTATATTGGCTTGTTTATATCCCAAGACCTTCCCAGCACTCAATCTCTCTCACTGACTACAGAGATTCTTGCTTCTTAACCACTTAGAATGAGTGCCATTCATCACGATGGATTTTTGAACTTTGAACCCTTTTCACTCTGCGTTACGCATCCCGTTAATGTCGATTGTTAATCACACTTGGGTGATGAGCAGCTGGGGCCGGTGAGGGCCTGAAGGAATTAATCCATTTAGGCTGCGTGTCTCTGGACTTTATCCTCTTGTTTCAGCCACGGCAGCGCATTAGAGAGATGAGCTGTCCCCGTTTCGAAGGAACGAGCTTTGAAATCGATTCTCAAGTAGACCTGAAATCCCAAAGCATGCTATTACTGAAATCTGATACAGCAACACGCTTGAATTAATATGCTGCAAACCTTTTTGCGCGCAGAGTCAGAGATTGCCTTTCGAACCTCAGATTGAGTCGGAAAAGTCATCAACATGTCAATTGTCACAAAAAGCTTCCCAGTAATTTAAAAACCGACGTCGATGACTTAGGAAGGAACATCATTTCCAATACTTCAAATTATTTTATTTATTGTTGGAATCTGCTTCTTCACAGATCATCAGTTACATTTATTGAGAGATGGAGGTTAATCTAGAATCATAGAATCATAGAAACCCTACAGTGCAGAAGGAGGCCATTCGGCCCATCGAGTCTGCACCGACCACAATCCCACCCAGGCCCTACCCCCACATATTTTACCCGCTAATCCCTCTAACCTACACATCCCAGGACTCTAAGGGGCAACTTTTTTTAACCTGGCCAATCAACCTAACCCGCACATCTTTGGACTGTGGGAGGAAACCGGAGCACCCGGAGGAAACCCACGCAGACACGAGGAGAATGTGCAAACTCCACACAGACAGTGACCCGAGCCGGGAATCGAACCCGGGACCCTGGAGCTGTGCAGCAGCAGTGCTAACCACTGTGCTACCGTGCCGCCCCTAATTAAGGAGATTTATATTTTGTGACCTGCGATGGTTTCCCTGACAAGATGTGCCTCAGAGCACACTGCATTTCTGCCGTGCCTGTGTTGCTGCATTTCTGCCGTGCCTGCGTTGCTGCATTTCTGCCGTGCCTGCGTTGCTGCATTTCTGCCGTGCCTGCGTTGCTGCATTTCTGCCGTGCCTGCGTTGCTGCATTTCTGCCGTGCCTGTGATGCAGTGCATCCACTGCCTGGGGTAGGGATGGCTGTGGGTTCCTGGTTACTGAGCCACCCATTTGTCCCAATCTTCCTCCCCCTGCTGACCCGGAAAGAGAAATGGACGTAAGATGCACGTCAACCACAATCCAATCGTAGAATCCCTACAGTGCAGAAGGAGGCCATTTGGCCCATTGAGACTGCACTGACCACAATCCCACCCACCCTTCACCCCACATATTTACCCTGCTAATCCCCTTGACACTAAGGGGCAATTTAGCACGGCCAATCAACCTAACCTGCAGATCTTTGGACTGTGGGAGGAAACCGGAGCACCCGGAGGAAACCCACGCAGACACGGGGAGAAAGTGCAGACTCCACCCAGACAGTGACCCAAGGCCAGAACTGAATGCGGGCCCCTGGCGCTGTGAGGCAGCTAATGATGCTCACTCTGAAAAAGTCCCCTATGCAGTGAAAAGAACATTTTTCAGCAGGCCTGCCCAGTAACAAATGGCTTTCCGTCATGATTTGTCATCCAGTGTGATTTGGATTTAGTAAGGGTTGTTAAACTGGGATAACACAGTGGATGGCACTGTGTTATCAAAGTCCAAGTGTAAACTCCACACAGACAGTGACCCGAGGCTAGAATTGATCCCTGGTGCTATGAGGCACCTCCAGCTTGAGGGGCTGAATGGTCCACTCCTGTACCTGTGGACAAGGATTTTCCCAGCCCCGGTTAATGGGCATGGAGGTGGGATTACTGGGAAAGTAGCAGGGGGTTGCATCAAGGATGGCCCCCTCCTTCACGTTGCTGCTGCCAAGGAGATGTGTCAGGATGGACTCTGCGCTAAACAAAGGCCAGAATCTGATTTAAACAATCAGAGGCCCAATTAGAGTGGCAGTTTAGAGAGCCAGTCGGCTAAATGTCGCTGATCGGACAGCACTGCCGTTGGGTGGGGTGATTTGCTCCTCAATAGCAGCGGCCTCCCCACAGTAGGGTGGCACAGTGGTTAGCACGGCTGCCTCACAGCGCCAGGGACCCGGATTCAATTCCGGCCTCGGGTGACTGTATGTGCGGAGTTTGCACATTCTCCCCATGTCTGCGTGGGTTTCCTCCCACAGTCAAAAGTTAGGTGGATTAGCCGTACTAAATTGCCCCTTAGTGTCCCAAGGTTAGACTGATTAGCCATGGGAAATGTATGAGCTTACAGGTTTAGGGCAGAGGGGAGGTATATGTCCAGTGACAATACCACTATGCCACTGGCTCCCCACATGGGGAAACCTGGGGGCTGGGCTTCTCCGGCTGTTCACACCGGCTGGATTCCCTGCTCCCACCGGTGGTGCACCCCCTCCCGCTGTTTTCACGGTGGCGTCAATGGGAAATCAGTCAACTGCAGCGGGACCAGAGAATCCCGCCAGCAGAAACACGCGGCTGGCAGGCCGGAAAATCCTGCCCCTGGATGTTTTTCCTTGGAATGGGTGGAACGTTCCTGGTGGTCTAGTTGTTAGGATTCGGCATTTTCACTGCCGCGGCCTGGGTTCGACTCCCGGTCAGGGAATGACAAATTGGAGCGGCACAGTGGTTAGCACTGCTGCCTCACAGCGCCAGGGACCCGGGTTCGATTCCCGGCTTGGGCCACTGTCTGTGTGGAGTTTGCACATTCTCCCCATGTCTGCGTGGGTTTCCTCCGGGTACTCCGGTTTCCTCCCACAGTCCAAAGATGTGCAGGTTAGGTGCATTGGCCGCGCTAAATTACCCCTCAGTGTCAAGGGGACTAGCTAGGGTAAATGTATGGGGTTATGGGGAGAGGGCCTGGGTGGAATTGTGGGCGGTGCAGACTCGATGGGCCGAATGACCTCCTTCTGCACTGTAGGGATTCTATGATTCTATGAACAGGTCATTTGGGATGGTTTCGGAATCAATGAACAGGCTCTGGAGGACATGTCTCTCAAATCTTGACTGTCAGATGGATACGAGGGGAAGAGCAAATATACTGTTGGAGAAAAGGAGTATTCTGCTCGTCATGGCTGAATAGTGAAATATTATCTACTTCTCGCTTGTGAATAATATGCAGGAAAATGCCTGAAGGAATTTATTATTTGTCTGACTGATGGAAGGCACTGTCACAGCCTCATTGCGAAATAAATCCCCATATCGCTCTCGCGGAGAGAATGGTGGCATTGTTAGTCGATCACAATGACACCTCCATTTTGAACCAAAGACAAGGTGTAAATGGAAGACTCTTTGTTTTAATATACAGCTGACATTCACCAAGCAAAGCTTTTGTATTGAACCCAATTCAGTTGACCAGCTGGGTGCACGGTGAAGAGATCCAGGTCAAAAAACAGAAAATGCTGGAAAATCTCAGCAGGTCTGACAGTATCTGTGGGAAGAGAATAGAGCCAACGTTTCGTGCCTGGATGACCCTTCGTCGGAGCTCTGACTAAGGGTCATCCAGGCTCGAAGCGTTGGCTCTATTCTCTCCCCACAGATGTTGTCAGACCTGCTGAGATTTTCCAGCATTTTCTGTTTTTGTTTCAGATCCCAGCATCCACAGTATTTTGCTTTAATCTAAAGAGATCTAGGCGTGCTGCTAATGTGAAGTCCCTTGGCTGCCTTGGATTTGTCACGTCCAAAGATGTGCGGGTTAGGTTGATTGGCCATGCTAAATTACCCCTTAGTGTCCTGGGATGTGTATGTTCGAGATATTAGCAGGGTAAATATGTGGGGTGTCAGGGATAGGAGCTGGGTGGGATTGTTTTCAGTGCAGACTTGATGGGCCAAATGGCCTCCTTCTGCACTGTAGGGATTCTATGTCATAAGGTGGCACTACAATTATAGCATCTTTATTCCATAAAAAGACAATTCAGAAGAAGAAAATGGAAAATTATTCCTTTGAAAAGGGAACCAAAAATCACCAATGTTGAGATTAGACTTTCCCCGGCTTTGGTAACTTTCTATCACTGTAGTTGGGGGTTGTGGTTTGGTTGTTTTGCCTCCTGTATAAAATGTGTCTGAAGAGCCAGTTTTTGGAATGGTTGGCAAATTAAGGATGTTCCTCAAGATTGCTGCTGCCATTTTTTATTTCATTGTGGTTACTGAGCATGCTCAGTCTATTTTAAAAACAAACTGCTCCTGGCCCCTCTTCCCGGACATTCCCGCGCGTCCCCAACCTTCCACTCGCCACTGCCTTCCCCTCCGACCCTCCCACTCCCTTCTGCCCAGCATTTCTATTCAAAGGCTATGGGGAGAAAGCAGGATTAGGCTATTGAGTTGGACGATCAGCCATGATCATGGTGAATGGGGGAGCAGCCTCAAAGGGCCAAATGGCCTCCTCCTGCTCCTATCTTCTGTTTCTATATCCCATAGTTATTGTGAAAATTCCCTAGTCGCCACACTCCGGCGCCTGTTCGGGGTACACTGAGGGAGAATTTAGCATGGCCAATGCACCTAACCAGCACATCTTTCAGCCTGTGGGAGGAAACCAGAGCACCCAGAGGAAACCCATGCGGACACAGGGAGAACGTGCAGACTTGGCACAGATAGTGACCCAAGCGGGGAATCGAACCCGGGTCCCTGGCGCTGTGAGGCAGCAGTGCTAACCACCATGCCTATGGCCACAATGCTGGGGGAACTTGCCTGTTCATCTGGAATAGTGCAGTGGGATCTTTTACATTCCGCTGACAGGGTAGACAGGGCCCCGGTTTATCTTGTCACGCAAAGCTTTATGCCAATTCTGTGCTTGATTGGCACGTTTAGAGTGGCATTTTGCTCAGAATGGGCCTTTCCTCCCCGCTGGAGCTGTGACTTTCGCCAACCTCTGTTTGGAATAAAAGTTCTCCAGCGCGATTCAATTGTTCACGTTGATGTGTGGGCTGCAGGGTGGTGAGGCCAATGTCCCAGTGACAGGATGAGCATCACACACAAAACATGATCGTGATCTCAGCCTTTCTGTGGAGATACTGAGAGGAGGCCAGACATTAGTTCACAGAGTGGGTGGAGGGAAATTGGAGAACGGAGCTTTCAGTTCCTTAACAAATAAGTACTCCCAAGTGTGTTTTTTTCTTTATTCTTCTATCAAGTGCCAGCATTTGTTGCCCATCCTGACTTGCCCTTGACCTGAGTGGCTGGTGAGGCCATAATCAAAGGGCAGTTGAGAGTCAACCACATTGCTGTGGCTCTGGAGTCACATGTAGGCCAGGCCAGGTAAGGACGGCAGATTTCCTTCCCTAAAGGACATTAGTGAACCAGATGGGTTTTTACGACAATCATGGTCATCATTAGACGTTTAATTCAAATTCTACCATCCACCTTTTACCACGGCCAAAGCACCTAACCAGCACGCCTTTCAGACTGTGGGAAGAAACCGGAGTACCCGGAGGAAACCCACGCAGACAACGTGCAGACTCCGCACAGACTGTGACCCAAGCCAGGAATCGAACCCTGGTCCCTGGCGCTGTGAGGCAGCAGTGCTAACCACTGTGCCTCCGTGCTGCTAGTCAGCCTTACTAGGCCTCCAATTCCCATTTCCTGACTCTTTAGCCATCCCCAGCAGCTTCGAGCTGGACCATTCCCTGCATTGGCTCCTGCTGCACTGCCGCGCACAAGTTTGGGCCTTATCCGTACTGCTTTCTCCCTCATCTCTTGGCATCTGACTCTGCCCAAGAGCTTGCCAAAGACACTCCTGCCTTCATATCGAGGCCGGTTTCCCTGCTTGGTGCGCTCCCCCACCATTGCAGTCTGCTGCCAGAGGTCCTGCGCGTTTGACAGGGTAGATAAGGAGAAACTATTTCCTGTGATTAGGCTATTCAGTGGTGCTATCATAGAACCCCTACAGTGCAGAAGGAGGCCATTCGGCCCATTGAGTCTCTCACTGACCCGCTGACAAAGCATTGCGCCCAGGACCACCCACCGTTCTATCCCCTATCAGGAAGCACTTCTGCACCAGATGTGTATACTGGAATCAGAAATTCTCCACCCAAAATGTTATTGTAACCAGGTCAACTGAAAATCGCAAAGCACAGATGAAGAGATTTTTGCTTGTTAAGGATATTCATTAAAGATGTGGATTCCATGTGGGTAAATGAGATAATCCGACTGAGTGACAGAACACACTTCAGGGGCTGAATGGCCTCTTTCTGTCCTTACTAGTATCAAACAGGGTCGCACAAGATCACACAATATGGAAATGTGGCTTTAATGTGATTTATCAAAAGGAGAACAGGAGTAGGCCATTCAGCCCCTCCAGTCTGCTCCGCCATTTAATATGATGATGGCTGCTCTCAACTCCACTTCCCTGCCCATTCCCCATAGCCCTTCAAACCCTTTACTGATTAAAAATCTGTCCACCTTTTCCTCAAGTTTACAGTGGCACGGTGGTTAGCACTGCTGCCTCTCAATGCCGGGGACCCGGGTTCGATTCCCAGCTTGGGTCACTCTCTGTGTGGAGTTTGCACATTCTCCCCGTGTCTGCATGGGTTTCCTCTGGGTACTCCGGTTTTCTCCCAGTGTGAAAAACGTGCTGGTTAGGTGCGTGAACCCGAACAGGTGCCGGAGTGCGGTGACTAGGGGAATTTTCACAGTAACTTCATTGCAGTGTTAATGTAAGCCTTATTTGTGACAAATAACTAAACCTACTTACTCACTGTCCCAGCATCCACCGCACTCTGGGGTAATGAATTCCACAGAGTCACCGCCCTTTGAGAGAAATAGTTTCTCCTCATCTCTGTTTTAAATCTGCCATCCCTTGTCCTAAAACTATGACCTCTTGTTCTAGATTGCTCCTTTCCAGGTCTATTCTATCAATCCCTCTTGTGCTGGTAGTTTACATTTATTTATTAGTGTCACAAATAGGCTTACATTAACACTGCAATGAAGTTACTGTGAAAATCCCCTAGTCGCCGCACTCCGGCGCTTGTTCGGGTAACACTGAGGGAGAACTTAGCACCGAACCAGCAGGTCTTTCGGACTGTGGGAGGAAACCGGAGCACCCGGAGGAAACCCACGCAGGCACGGGGGGGATGTGCAAACTCCGCACAGACAGTGACCCAAGCCGGGAATTGAACCCGGGTCACCGGGGGGGTTTTGAGGCAGCAGTGCTAACCACTGTGCCACCAAGCCCGCCCCACGCGCTATGGGCTCAGCACGCTTCCACTGTGCCACTCTGCCACACAGTTATAAAATACTAGATAGTCCAACTGACAATACTGAGTTGTGTTTGAATCCAACCAATAGTGATTAAATAAAAATGTTACACTTCAGTCATCAGTAAATGATTTACGTGGAGTGATCTCTGTATTCAGTAGACTTGGTTCAGTGCTCATTGGTACAAACTTGACAATTAGTGAGCAAAGGATGGATGCCATCATGGTTGGTCAAGCTTTACTTGGGTGAAAACAATAGCCTTTCTGAAGCTCGGCCTCTTCATTGGATTGAGTAACTTTATCTCTGGACCAGTCAATCTTCCAGCTGATACTGGAGTGATTGTCACCAACTTTTAACAAAAAACTGTTTGAATCTCTAGTACTAATAAATCTTTCGTCATTGAGTTTGTAATTCCCACCAAAAAATTGTTTGATATATAATGAGAAATGGAGTACGAGATCATTGCCTCCAGATGCTATAGAATCACTACAGTGCAGAAGGAGGCCATTCGGTCATCGGGTATCCACCAGCTCTCTCACAGAGCATCTTACCCGGGTCCTATCCCCTTAACCTAACTCCACATCTTTTCCCCTCTAACCCCCTAACCTAAATATTTTGGGACACTAAGGGATGGCATGGTGGCACAGTGGTTAGCACTGCTGTCTCACAGCACTAGAGACCCGGGTTCGATTCCCGGCTCAGGTCGCTGTCTGTGTGGAGTCTGCACATTCTCCCCGTGTCTGCGTGGGTTTCCCCCTGATGCTCCGGTTTCCTCCCACACTCCAAAGATGTGCGGGTTAGGTTGATTGGCCATGCTAAATTGTCCCTTAGTGTTAGGGGATTAGCAGGGTAAATATGTGGGGTTACGGGAATAGGGCCTGGGGTCGGTGCAGACGCGATGGGCTGAATGGCCTCCTTCTGCACTGTAGGGATCCTATGATAATAAGTCAAATGAAGTGAGGTGAGATGGGGGCGGCATGGTGGCACAGTGGTTAGCACTGCTGCTTCCATCTTTGGAGTATGGGAGGAAACTGGAGCACCCGGAGGAAACCCACGCAGACACCGGGAGAATGTGCAAACTCCACACAGACAGTGACCCAAGGCCGGAATTGAACCTGGGTCCCTGGTGATGTGAGTTGCAGTGCTAACCACCATGCCACCAATATATCTTGAAGAGAAGTAGGTAGTTGCTCTGGTAAGTGCTCTTTGTCCATCAAAAGAAAAGGTATTTCTCCGAGCACCACAGCAAGCTAATGTAGAAACGACTACCCTGTAATTACAGCTGATCTCAACTGTGTCTCCTGTACCAAAGGAGACTTCCCTGAGTTGCAACTTAACATGGCTGTCCAATTCAATATGTGCATGGAGGGATAATAGGCTTCACCAGCCCAATATATTTTGCAACAACAGCAGAAAGTGCTGGAAAATCTCAGCAGGCCTGACAGCTCCTGTGGAGAGAGAGAGAGATGGAGTTAACGTTTCCAAGCTGTGCGACTCCTCAGAGCCCTGAAAGACAGTCACACGGACTCAAAACGGTTAACTGTTGTTTCCCTCTCCACAGGTGCTGGCAGGCCTGCTGCGTGTTTCCAACATTGTTTCAGACCTCCAGCCCCCGCAGCGTTTTGCTTTTATTTGGCTTTTGTTTTTTTTTTAATGCCTCAACAGTATTCTAAGCAGAAGCATCTGCGTTGGAAGGTACTTTGTGCCAAGTTCATTCATAAGCTCATCATTGGAATCCACAAAAAAACAGTTTTATCACCTTCCCAATAGATGCTAACATATTTGGTGTGAAGATGGCATTGGTTAGTAACAGTTAAACAAGCTTCGTTACTGAAGTGCTACCCGTGTACCTTGTCTGGAAGCTATTGCAGTGTATCCAAGGTATACGTTGGTTTTGCTTCTTAGTTAAGTTTATTTATTAGTGGGGTGGCACGATGGCTCAGTGGTTAGCACTGCTGCCTCACAGTGCCTGGGACCCGGGTTCGATTCCTGGCTTGGATCACTGTCTGTGTGGAGTTTGCACATTCTCCCCATATTTGCATGGGTTTCCTCCAGGCGCTCCAGTTTCCTCCCGCAGTCCAAAGATGTTTGGGTTAGGTTGATTGGCCATGCTAAACTGACGCTAGTTTCAGGAGGATTAGCAGACTAATTATGTGCGGTCAGGGGGATAGGATGGGATTGTTGTCGGTGCAGGCTTGATGGTCCGAATGGCCTCATTCCGTATTGTAGGGATTCTATGATTCTAGTGTCACAAGTAGGCTAGTGATTCTAGTGTCACAAGTAACCCACTCAGACACGGGAGAACGTGCAGACTCTGCACAGACTGTGACCCAAGTTGGGAATTGAACCCAGGTCCCTGCCGCTGTGAGGCAGCAGTGCTAACCGCTGTGCCACCGTGCCGCCCACTTAGCATGCTGACGCGCTGAATCATAGAATCCCTACACTGTAGAGGGAGGCCATTCGGCCCATCGAGCCTGCACCGACAACAATCCCACCCAGGCCCTATCACTGCAACCCCTTGCATTTACTCTGCTAGTCCCCCTGACACTCAGGGGCAATTTAGCATGGCCAATCCACCTAACCTGCACATCTTTGCACTGCTCCAATCTCTTTCTGTTGTTGTGGAAATCAGCCTCATGCCCCCGAGCACAAGCAGTGGTTCATAGAGTCTTTCGCTCCTCAGCTTCTGCGATGTTAGGTCTCAGCCACTTCAGGTTAACAACAAACAATTATTTCGACCCGAGTGACTGGAACAAGGAAATACTTAAATTAATTGTGTCTCTGCCTGGCCGGGACATAAATCCTCCATTCATCAGGGCTATTAATTTGGGTCAAATTAGAATCAGAAGGCAGTTCGGACTCACAGATACACCGCAGACACTGAATGGAATCTATTCAAAATAAGTGCAGAGCGCAAGTCATATGAGCAGTGAGTAATTAGACATCTTTTTCCAGCCGTCGTAGTGAATGTAGACAAACAAGATCAGATGTCACTGAGGGCTTTACAAATTTCTTAACTGCAGTGCAATTAATGATTCCACCCAGGATCTAAACTTTTGAATGGCAGATTAGAAACGGACGCCACTTCAACTTTCCCTGCATCCACCATTGCGTCACAGCGCCAGGGACCCGGGTTCGATTCCCGGCCTCGGGTCACTGTCTGTGCACATTCTCCCCGTATCTGCGTGGGTTTCCTCCGGGTGCTCCGGTTTCCTCCCACAGTCCGAAAGACACAGTGAGAAGTCTCACAACACCAGGTTAAAGTCCAGCAGGTTTATTTGATAGCACGAGCTTTCGGAGCGCTACTCCTTCATCAGGTGAGTGGGAGTTGGGTTCACAAACAGGGCATATATAGACAGAGACTCAATTACAAGATAATGAATGGAATGTGAGTCTTGACAGGTAATCAAGTCTTTATAGGTACAGACAATGCGAGTGGAGAGAGGTTTAATCACAGGTTAAAGAGGCAGGCCAAAAGACGTGCTGGTTAGGGTGCATTGGCCGTGCTAAATTCCCTCTCAGTGTACCCAAACAGGCGCTTGAGTGTGGAGATCCTGGGGGATTTTCACAGTAACTTCATTGCAGTGTTAATGTAAGCCTACTAGTGACACTAATAAATAAATAAAACCACAACTGCCTCATGTATCTCCCAGCGTAGCTTCACTCAGTAATGTTATCATTATCTTTTAAGATTCCAGCAATCAGGAGTGTTGTGATTGGCAGAATGCACAAATGGTCGGTGGTGGCACAAGTCGTTTTGGGCTACGTGGCAGCCTTGGTAGTTATGCAGGCAATCCACAAATGTCGCATTTTGGTTGCCATGGCGAACCTCAGATTGAGAGACGCAGTCCAGGCTCCTGAATCTCGCTGCTGCTATAATTAGAAAGCCTTCCTTTTGTTAAGGTGTGCAGAGGCCAAGAAGTCTAGCTCCAGTCCCAATGATTTGGGAGAATGTGCATGTCATTCGGATCAATCTCGTACGCGGGAGTTGTAACCATTTGCCAATGTCTGTCCCTTCTCCTTCCCTGTTTGAGGCTTGTTTTTCTTTTAATCCCCACTCTCCCTGTAACACTGCTGCTCAAAAAATAATGCTTGTCGTTGCAAAGCTGTCAGCGTGGCTCTATGTCGGATGCTGCAGTTGTCAGTTGTTTAGCTGGATGATGCATTTACTGGGGAATATCATAGCCATGGTGAGATGAATCTCCGGTACTGTTTGACAATCCTTATGATTTGCTTGCAGAAGTCTTGCTATCCATCACTGTCTGACGTGGCACTCTTGTTCGTCAAAATAAAAACACAAAGCAGAAAATAATTAGAAATGGATATCTTTTGAGTCCATGGAGTGTGATCTGAGGCTGTAAAGTATGACATTAAGAGACCTCTCAAATTCCACAGAATCCCTACAGTGAAGAAGGAGGCCATTCAGCCCATCGGGTTTGCACCAACTCTCCGAAAGAGCAGTTCAGCCAGGCCTACGCTTTAGCATGGCCAATCCATCTAACCCGCACATCTTTGAACATTAAGGGGCAATTTAGCATGACCAATCTACCTAACCTACACATCTTCGTACACTATGGGACAATTTATCATGTCCAATCTACCTAACCTACACATCTTTGGACACTAAAGGGCAATTTGGCATGGCCAATCCACCTAACCTAAACATCTTTGGACACTATGGGGCAATTTAGCATGGCCAATCCACCTAACCTGCACATCTTTGGACACTGTGGGGCAATTTAGCATGACCAATCTACCAGACCTACACATCTTTGGACATTATGTGGCAATTTAGCCGGCCAATCCACCTAACCAGCACATCTTTTGACATTAGGGGGCAATTTAGTATGACCAATCTACCTAACCTACACATCTTTGGACTGTGGGAGGAAACTGGAGCACTGGAAGAAACCCAGACAGACACGGGGAGAATGTGCAGACTCTACACAGACAGTGACCCAAGGCCAGAATCGAACCCAGGTCCCTGTGAGGCAGCAGTGCTAAAGACTGTGTCACCGTGCCCTGTATCAGAGCAACATAGCACAGGCCATGTAGACCTTTGGGCCATTTCACCATTCAGTTAGATTGCACCTTTGCTCCATATCTCTCGGTACCCTTAGCCAACAAAAGTCCAATGATCTCGATAGCAGGGGAGCAAACGCTTGGAAGGAAAAAAGTAGGGACACTTTGGCAAGAGGGGTGTCAGTAGGAGTAGGTGGTGGGATTTCTGAGAGTGTGGGGAAAGCAAAATACGCACTCCCTCAAACACAACACCACACACACACACACACACACACACACACACACAAAACAGGTTAAAGTCCAACAGGTTTAAAGTTTATTAGTCACAAGTAAGGCTTACGATAACACTGCAATGAAGTTACTGTGAAATTCCCCTAGTCGCCACAGTCCGGCGCCTGTTCGGGTCAATGCGCCCTAACCAGCACATCTTTCAGAATGTGGGGGGAAACCAGAGGAAACCTGTGCAGACAAGGGGGAGAATGTGCAAACTCCACACACAAAGTGACCCAAGCCGGGAATCGAACCCGGGTCCCTGGCGCTGTGAAGCAGTAGTGCTAACTACTGTGCTGCCCATATTTGGAATCATGAGCTTTCGGAGCGCTGCTTCAAGTGAGTGGACACCTGTTTAACCTGGTGTTGTGAGACTTCTTACTCTGCCCACCCCAGTCCAATGCTGGCATCTCCACATCATGACGCACAAGGAAAGCTAAATGAAACATGCACTTAGATTTTTAGCAGAGTTACAAGATACAAGTCACATGTTCTCAAACAGTTCTTTAAGTTGAAAAGCATTGTAGACTTAAAGGATTTTCACTCTTGGCTCTTGGAAGACGCTCGAGGTTTCTGGGCTTTATTTTGTTGGCCGTCCCATTGTGATAAGTCATTTGATGAGTCCTCCTTTACGATACTAAATAGAATCAGCGAGTTGACAGATTACTCCATTGATTTGCCATTTGCCATGACAGCCAATTGAATCGAGAGTCGACATGACTTTAGAATGTCCCAAAGTACCTTATAACCAACAAATGTTGGAATATAGGAAAATGTGGCACCCAATCTCTGTACCGCAATGTGACAAATGGCCAGATAATTTTTGATTTGATTTGATTTAATATTGTCACATGTATTAACATACAGTGAAAAGTATTGTTTCTTGCACTTTATACAGACAAAGCATACCATTCATAGAGAAAGAAATGAGAGAGTGCAGAATGTAGTGTTGCAGTCATAGCTAGGGTGTAGAGAAAGATCAACTTAGTGCGAGATAGGTCCATTCAAAAGTCTGACAGCAGCAGGGAAGAAGCTGTTCTTGAGTCGGTTGGTACGTGACCTCAGACTTTTGTATCTTTTTCCTGACAGAAGAAGGTGGAAGAGAGAATGTCCGGGGTGTGTGGGGTCCTTAATTATGCTGGCTGCTTTGCCGCGGCAGTGGGAAGTATAGACAGAGTCAATGGATGAGAGGCTGGTTTGAGTGATGGGCTGGGCTTCATTCACAGCCCTTTGTAGTTCCTTGCGGTCTTGGGCAGAGCAGGAGCCCATACCAAGCTGTGATACAACCGGAAAGGATGCTTTCTATGGTGCATCTGTAAAAATTGGTGAGAATCGTAGCCGACATGCCAAATTTCCTTAGTCTTCTGAGAAAGTAGAGGCGTTGGTGGGCTTTCTTAACTATAGTGTCAGCATGGGGGGACCAGGACAGGTGATCTGGACACCTCGAAACTTGAAGCTCTCGACCATTTGTCAGAGATGGTGTTTGAGGTTTAAGAATCGACCGGGGTACTGGGGAGAAATCAACTGCACTTCTTTAAAAATAGTGGCATGAGTTTGTTTACGCTCACTTTGCTTTGCCTGACAGACAGTCCTCGGTGGAGCGCTGACGTGAGTTTCTGGTGCGCTGCTGCGAGGTGTGTGTTCACTGTTTCTTCTCCATTTTCCCTAGTGCTCCTTTTTGCCAAAATTTTCCATTTACATCGAGACAAAATATGAAGACAACAACGGGTGCAATGATCACGTGAGTCTTATTTTCGATCACAGCTTTCGACTGTGTTACACAGCAATCATTGTGCTGTAGCGCTGAACACATATTTATTCTCATGTTTGTTTTTCCTTGAAGATCGATGTGCCTTGACTTACATTTTCCATGTTGATGCTTCATGACGGGTTGTATTGCTGCTAAGCTACTGAGGGCAAAGTCTTTATCATCCAGTCACATGGGACAGCATCTTCTATTCACTTTACCCCCGTCTAGCGACAGATCAAATAGCAAATCCTGCAGGTCGGCCCAACAGGTTCCAAAGCTGTACTTTATCCAGACACCCAGAGGGAGGCGATAGTGGATAGTCTCCAGCGACCCCCCTTCCCTTCAGCAGGAATGGGTAGGGTGTGGGACCGTGTGGACGGAGCAACTCCAATCGTCACTCTGTTCCAGCTGATTTCAAGTTTGGCATCTGCCTCCCATGCTTCAAAGATTAAAGAAAAGTACAGCACAGAAACAGGCCGTTCGGCCCTCCAAGCCTGTGCCGATCATGATGCCTGTCTAAACTAAAACCATATACACTCATATATCCTTCCGTTCCCATCCTATTCATGTATTGGTCTAGTTGCCCTTAAATGCCGCTATCGTACCTGCTCCCACTACCTCCGCGGGCAGCGCGTTCCAGACATTCACCACCCTCTGTGTAAAAAACTTGCCTCACACATCTCCTCTAAACTTTTCCCCTCGCCTCTTAAACCCATGCCCCCCAGTACATGACTTTTCTACCCTAGGAAAGAGCATCTGACTATCCACTCTGTCCATGCCACTCATAATCTTGTAAACCTCTATCAGGGCGCCCCTCAACCTCTGTCGCTCCAGTGAGAACAAACCGAGTTTATCCAACCTCTCATGGTGAGGGAAGTAGGGGCACAATGGTATTGTCACTGGACTAGTATTCCAGAGCACCAGGGTAATTAATGCTCTGAGGACCCGGCTTCAAATCCTACCACGGCAGATAATGTTTAAAGATCTTTTTAAGGTTTAAGTTTTAAAGTTTATTTATTAGTGTCACAAGTCAGCTTACGTTAACACTGCAATGAAATTACTGTGAAAATCCTCTAGTCACCACACTCCAGTGCCTGTTCGGGTACACTGAGGGAGAATTTGGCATGGCCAATGCACCAAACCGACACATCTTTCGGATTGTGGGAGGAAACCGAAGCATCCGGAGGAAACCCACGCAGACACGGGGAGGAAAATGGAAACTCCACATAGACAGTGACCCAAGCCGGGAATCGAACCCGTGTCCCTGGCGCTGTGAGGCAGCTAACCGCTGCACCATCATGCCGCCCAAGTGGGCAACTGACTAGGTCCTGGGGGGGTGAAATGCCCACTCGCAATCCCACTTCTCATGGGGCTCCCATTGGAATAAGGCTGGCCAGAGCTGGTACAGAGACTCCACAGGGATGGCGGCAGAGTAATTGCTTTGCGATGTTCAGCTCCTAACTCTAGTTTGCTGTCGAACTCCGGCAGATGCTTTGGGGGAAGAAAAGAACTCTGGAAAATGTACTTGTTGACAATTGACCCGAACAGAAAAGCTGACGGGTATACCGCTTGTGTTCACAACCAGTTCTCACAGCCTGTGTATACTGTACGTGAGCAAGTGTCTGCTGCACCGATCTTCAACTGCCTCCATCGTATAAAATGGGAGAACACGAACTCCACAAGGAATGGAAGCTTTCCTCTGATAAATGTTGCATTTGCGGTTGAGGTGAACACAGTTTCTAACTCCATTCCTTCCCCATATCCCTGCAGATTTTTGATTCTGACAAAAACCACACGGACCACGAGGTGTGTTTTCTAGACATCGCTTACGATGAAATTCCTGACCGTTACTACAAGAGTTCAGAGGTGAGTGGCTTTGGCGAGCTAAGCAATGGAGGGATGAGGCACAGTAATTGCTTTGCAATGTTCAGCTCCTACCTGGATTACCAGGCAACCTACACACACATGACCTTGGTGCATCTTTAGCTGCGTCGGCTGTAGCTCTGCAGGTTTGTCTCTGACTCTCAACATCCTGGGTTCACCTGCTCCAGGTCTGACAAGTCAGTGCATTACTGAGGGAGTGCGACACTGTTAGAGGCACTGACCTTTGGATGGGTGATTAAATTGAGGGCCTGTTTGCCCACTCGGGATGGTGTTGAAGATCCCACGGGACTACTTCGAAGAAGAGCAGGGCAGTTATCCATACTATCCTGTTTATCCCTCATTCACCGTCAGTGGGGAGATGTTGGCCTAGTGGTATTATCGTTAGACTATTAATCCAGAAACTCAGCTAATGTTCTGGGGGACCCGAGTTCGAATCCCGCCACGGCAGCCGGTTGAAGTCAATAAAAAATATCTGGAATTACGAATCTACTGAAGACCATGAAACCATTGTCAATTGTCATAAAAACCCATTTGATTCACTAGAATCGTAGAATCCTACAGTGCAGAAGGAGGCCATTTGGCCCATCGAGTCTGCACCGACCACAATCCCACCCAGGTCCTATCCCCACAACCCAATGCATTTACCCTAGCTAGTCCCCCTGACACTAAGGGGCAATTTGGCATAGCCAATCCTGCACATCTTTGGACTGTGTGAGGAATGATGTGGAGATGCCGGCGTTGGACTGGGGTAAGCACAGTAAGAAGTTTAAAGTCCAACAGGTTTATTTGGTAGCAAATGCCACTAGCTTTCAGAGCGCTGCCCCTTCGTCAGGTGGAGTGGAGAACGCATTTAGGACTCCACCTGACGAAGGGGCAGCGTTCCGAAAGCTAGTGGCATTTGCTACCAAATAAACCTGTTGGACTTTAACCTGGTGTTGTTAAACTTCTTACTGTGTGAGGAAACGAGAGCACCCGGAGGAAACCCACGCAGACACAAGGAGAACGTGCAAACACCACACAGATAGTCACCCAAGCCGGGAACTAAACCCGGGTTCCTGGCGCTGTGCCACCGTGCTGCCCCCTTCCTTTAGGGAAGGAAATCTGCCGTCCTTACCTGGTCTGGCCTACACGTGACTTCAGAACCACAGCAATGTGATTGACTCTCAACTGCCCTCCAAGGGCAACTAGGGATGGACAATAAATGCTGGCCAGCCAACGACGCCCATGTCCCACGAATGAATAAATGAAAATTGAGTGCGTTGCTCCAGTTGTGATTAAAAACAATGGAGATTAATTGGGGAAAGGTTTGGTCACAAGTTCTCACCTTGGGGGATGGGGCGATGTGTTGCAAGGATAAGTAGCCGTCACCAAGGCTGGGTTTTGTCATTAAGCCCATGTTGAGGTCTTTGGCAGGTGGATGTTCAGGTGTTTCACACATCATGCTGCATCCTGAATGTCCAGAGGCAGTGCTCCCGGCTCACACAGGAGCTGGCTGTTCGTCTCAATAGCTTCCGCAAGATGCTGGAGGTTTCTGTGGACTCCTCACCACGTTCGCAAGCTTGTCACATAGAATCATAGATTCCCTACAGTGCAGAAGGAGGCCATTCGACCCATCGAGTCTGCACCGACCACAATCCCACCCAGGCCCTATCCTCATAACCCCATGCATTTACCCTAGCTAGTCCCCCTGACACGAAGGGGCAATTTAGCATGGCCAATCCACCTGCCTCGCACATCTTTGGACTGTGGGAGGAAACCGGAGCACCCGGAGGAAACCCACGCAGACACAGGGAGAAATGTGCAAACTCCACACAGACAGTGACCCGAGGCCGGAATTGAACCCGGGACCCTGGCGCTGTGAGGCAGCAGTGCTAACCGCTGTGCCACCGTGCGGTCACCAAAAGATGGCTGTGGAAGTTGCCAGCACGTCAGTGGTGATCTGGTGAAAATCCAGTGAGTGTTGGCCAGTTCCGGTGACTGGTGAGTGATGATTACGCTTATGCCATCCCCTCTTCTGAGAAACATGCTGATTCCATTGGGCTACCAGACCTAGACACACTCTTGTCTCCCACTTTGCCAATTCACTGAAAAAGCAGCAGACAAGCACCACAGAGTCCCTGCCAAGGCGGCACAACACTCGGGAATAATTGCTGTCCAAGTCATTGCAATAACTCATCAGAGGCCGGCGGCCCTTCACTAGATTCCCTTTATTTACAAACCCAATTCCACTCCCAAGAGTGCTTCAAGTACAAAGACAGAATCTGGAATGTCGGAAGACCTGGCACTTCCACAGTGGCACAGTATCATAGAATAGAATCCCTACAGTGCAGAAGGAGGCCATTCGGCCCATCGAGTCTGCACCGACCACAATCCCACCCAGGCCCTACCCCCACATATTTTACCCGCTAATCCCTCTAACCTGCGCATCTCAGGGGCAATTTTTTAACCTGGCCAATCAACCTAACCCTCACTGCTGCCTCACAACGCCAGGCTTGGGTCACTGTCTGTGTAGAGTCTGCACGTTCTCCCCGTGTCTGCGTGGGTTTCCTCCGGGTGCTCCAGTTTCCTCCCACAATCCAAAAGACGTGCTGGTTAGGTGCATTGTCCATGCTAAATTCTCCCTCAGTGTACCCGAACAGGCGCCGGGGTGTGGCGACTAGGGGATTTTCACAGTAACTTCATTGCAGTGTTAATGTAACTTGTAACACTAATAAATAAACTTTAAAAGTGAGGTTCTCTGATTGGACAGGCAATTGTGACCTCAATCAGGGAGCTCGTACTCTAAGAGGCCCAACTTCATGGGCCTATTTGAAGTCATTACAATCATGTTATTCCTGATTCAGTTTTACCCATTTAACCTACATTTGCACCGCGAGGCCTCAGTAGATTTAATTGGCTCTCTGCATGCTTGTGTCACTCCAGTGCCCTTGTCCACCTGTTCATCAGCCTCTCTGCATCACTTGCCCTGCGTGGGGTAATTAGCTGGATCTGTCACAGCATGCGGGCGTGCCTGTTTACACTCCTGTCTTGTCATGGCTTACAGTGATCTGTTTTTCCCCCACCTCCCAGAGGTGGATAAGGCGCTGCGCGATGACATTGCCTGAGGTGCGAGTTATTTGCGTTTCAGGTTGTTTATTTTTGGACCAGCCGAGGTTTGTCACTGCTGTCCAGAACCTTCCCAGAAATTCCATTCTGTAAGGTGGCATTGCGAGCTTTGTGACTGGTTTCCGAATCCAGGGAAGGTCAAGCGCTTCCTGTCAGAGGGTGTGGGAAGGGGCGGATAGCGGAATGAGATGGATGCCTCCTCGGGTCACTCTTGAAAACAAGATTTGCATTTAAGTAGCACCTCTCGTGTCCGCGGGATGTGTCGAAGCACCTCACAGCCAATTTCTGCATAGTAAGCTCCCACAAACAGCAAGGTGATCACCTGTTTTAATCATAGACTCCTACAGTGCAGAAGGAGGTCATTCGGCCCATCAAGTCCATACCGACCACAAGTCCTATCCCCACAACCCCAAGCATTTACCCTAGCTAGTTCCCCTGACACTAAGGGACAATTTAGCATGGCCAATCCACCGAACCCACACAGCTTTGGACTGTGGTAGGAAACTGGAGCACCCGGAGGAAACCCACACATGTAGCTTGAGGGATAAATATTGACCAGGACACCTGAGGGAGATTTTCAGATGCCTAAGAGAATAGTCGGGGCCTCAGTTTAACGTTTCATCCATCAGGCAACACCACTGACCATGCAGCACTCCCTCAGAGCGGCAATAAAACATAGAAACACAGAAACTAGAAGCAGGAGTAGGCCATTCGGCCCTTCGAGCCTGCTCCGCCATTCATTATGATCATGGCTGTTCATCAAATTCAACATCCTGATCCCCCCTTACCGCTTCAGCCTAGATTCATGCTCAAGCACCTGGAATGGGGATGAACCAAGAACCTTCAGATTCTGAGACTGAGTCATGGCTGACTAATTTGAATTGATTTGATTTGATTTATTATTGTCACATGTATTAGTATACAGTGAAAAGTATTGTTTCTTGCGCGCTATACAGACAAAGCATACTGTTCATAGAGAAGGAAAGGAGAGGGTGCAGAATGTAGTACATAAGAACATAAGAACATAAGAAATAGGAGCAGGAGTAGGCCATCTAGCCCCTCGAGCCTGCCCCGCCATTCAATAAGATCATGGCTGATCTGACGTGGATCAGTACCACTTACCCGCCTGATCCCCATAACCCTTAATTCCCTTACCGCTCAGGAATCCATCCATCCGCGCTTTAAACATATTCAGCGAGGTAGCCTCCACCACCTCAGTGGGCAGAGAATTCCAGAGATTCACCACCCTCTGGGAGAAGAAGTTCCTCCTCAACTCTGTCTTAAACCGACCCCCCTTTATTTTGAGGCTGTGTCCTCTAGTTTTAACTTCCTTACTAAGTGGAAAGAATCTCTCCGCCTCCACCCTATCCAGCCCCCGCATTATCTTATAAGTCTCCATAAGATCCCCCCTCATCCTTCTAAACTCTAGTGTTACAGTCATAGCTAGGGTGTAGAGAAAGATCAGCTTAATGCGAGGTAGGTCCATTCAAAAGTCTGACGGCAGCAGGAAAGAAGCTGTTCTTGAGTCAGTTGGTACATAACTTCAGACTTTTTCCCGATGGAAAAAGGTGGAAGATCTGTCAGGCTCTGTGGCTTAGTTGGTTAGAGCACCTGTCTCGTTAATAGTCGATACTGGGTTCAAATCCTCATTGAATAGTGGGCGGCACAGTGGTTAGCACTGCTGCCTCACAGCGCCAGGGACCCGGGTACGATTCCCGGCTTGGGTCAATGTCTGTGTGGAGTCTGCACATTCCTTCCATGTCTGCGTGGGTTTCCTCCGGGTGCTTCAGTTTCCTCCCACACTCCAAAGATGTGCGGGTTTGGTTAATTGGATATGCTAAATTGCCCCTTGGTATCAGGGGGACTAGCTAGGGTAAATGCATGGGGTTGTGGGGATAGAGTGTGGGTGGGATTGTGGTCAGTGCAAACTCGATGGGCCGAATGGCCTCCTCCTGCACTGTAGGATTCTATGAGAGTATGTCTGGGGTGCGTGGGGTCCTTAATTATGCTGGCTGCTTTTCCAAGGCAGCGGAAATGTAGACGGAATCAATGGTTGGGAGGCTGGTTTGCATGATGGATTGGGCTACATTCACAATCTTTTGTAGTTTCTTGCGGTCTTTGGCAGAGCAGGAACCATACCAAGCTGTGATACAACCAGAAAGAATGCTTTCTATGGTGCATCTGTAAAAGTTGGTGAGAGTCGTAGCTGACATGCCAAATTTCCTTAGTCTTCTGAGAAAGTTGTGGCGTTGGTGTCTATAGTGTCAGCATGGGAGGACCAGGACAGACAAGATTTGGGATAAAGAGGGAGAGTGGCACGGTGACACAGTGGTTAGCACTGCTGCCTTACAGTTCCAGGGACCCAGGTTCAATTCCGGCCTCGGGTCACTGTCTGTGTGGAGTCTGCATGTTCTCCCCATGTCTGTGTGGGTTTCCTCCGGGTGCTCCAGTTTCCTCTCACAGTCCAAAAGACGTGCTGGTTAGGTGGATTGGCCGTGCTAAATTGTCCCTTAATGTCAGGGGGGCTAGCTAGGGTAAATGTATGGGGTAATGGAGATAGGACCTGAGTGGGATTGTGGTCAGTGCAGACTCGATGGGCCGAATGGCTTCCTTCTGCACTGTAGGGAATTCTATGATTCAATAAGGGGCACGTGGGCAGCATTGCGAGAGAGTCGCCTTCCTGACGGTGGAATGTTGAATGACAAGAGGGAGGAGATGTAAATGGCTGTGCGCTCCATCAGCTCAGCAATGGCCGCCTTCATTGGCTAAAACTGACCAAGATGGTGCGAAGCTACCGTCTGTGGGATTATGACTGAAAGCCTCTGAGTCAGAATCCCGCCTAAAAGTTTCATCACCACTTGCCCGTTGCTCTGGAGTATTTGTGCAATTCTGGTCACCACACTATCGGAAGGATGTGGTTGCACGAGAGAGGATGCAGAGGGGATTCATCAACCTGGGCCGGAGAGTTTCAGCTATGGAGAGAGGCTGGTTAGGCTGGGGTTGTTCTCCTTAGAGAACAGAAGGCTGAAGGAGGGGGGAACTGATCAAGGTGTAAATAATTATGAGGGACAAAGACAGGAAGGAACTTTGCCCCTTCATAGAGAGATCAATAGCCGGGGGGGCGAGGGGGCGGCGGGGGGTGGGGGGGAGGATATGGTTTAAGGTTAGAGGCAGGAGATTTAGAGGGGATTTGAGAAAAAATGTTTTCACCCAGAGGGTGGTGGGAGTCTGGGACTCGCTGCCTGAGAGGGTGGTAGAGGTGGGAGCCTTCACAACGTTTAAGAAGCATTTAGATGAGCACTTGAAACACCTTGGCATCCAACGCTACGCGCTAAGTGCTGGAAAATGATTTGACTTATTATTGTCACATGTATTAGCATACAGTGAAAAGTATTGTTTCTTGCACACCAAAGCAAACCATTCATAGAGTACATAGGGGAGAAGGAAAGGAGAGAGTGCAGAATATAGTGTTACAGTCATAGCTAGGGTGTAGAGAAAGATCAACTCAATATAATGTAGGTTCATTCAAAAGTCTGATGGTAGCAGGGAAGAAGCTGTTCTCGAGTCGGTTGGTGCGTGATCACAGACTTTTGTATCTTTTTCCCAGTGGAAGAGAGTATATGTCCGGGGTGCATGGGGTCCTTGATTGAGATTCGAATAGATTGGTGCTTGATGGCCGTGGCAGACTCAATGGACCTAAGGGCCTCTTTCTGTTCTGTAAAACTCGATGACTCAATGAGAGCTGTTTAACATGGGTAATGGATTCTTCAGCTGGTGATTTAAGCACCGCTCGCGGCACGAGAATTGCAGTGGGCGGGGGGGAAGGGTGGGCCACGCAAAGGTCCATTGACCTTGAGTCTGATTCTCCGGTTTTGGGGCGAGCGCAGCTGGAGAATCCCACCCCACATCTTACACGCGTTTCCTGTTTAACCCACAGCTCAATCTCTTGTGCCAACAGGATCTGCGGTATTTTGCTTCAGTGAAAACTGGTCGGGGTCCCCTCAAAGAAGGCTGGCGAGATGACCCCTCACCCGTCATGTGTTCATACAAGCAAGTCACAGTCAAGTTTGAAGTGTGGGGGCTGCAGACGAGAGTGGAACAGTTTGTTCAGAAGGTGAGTGCCATGGAAAGATGGTTGTGCTCTCATCACTGATGGTGGCTTGTTCCTCAGAACCTCTTGCTTCGGTCCAAGTCTACCTGAATGGCTGTAAATTGGGAGAGGGGAGTGTGGTGTCCTTGTGCACCAGTCACTGAAGGTAAGCATACAGATGCAGCAGGCGGTAAAGAAGGCAAATGGTATGTTGGTCTTCATTGCGAGAGGTTTTGAGTATAGGAGCAGGGCTGTGTTGTTGCAATTATACAGAGCCTTGGTGAGGCCACACCTAGAATATTGTGTGCAGTTTTGGTCTCCTTTTCTGAGGAAGGGTGTTCTTGCTCTCGAGGGAGTGCAGCAAAGGTTTACCAGGCTGAATCCGGGGTTGGCGGGACTGATGTATGAGGAGAGATTGACTGGATTAGGATTGTTTTCACTTGAGTTCAGATGAATGAGGGGGGATCTCTTAAAGACACTCAATGACCTGGCTTCCACAGCCTGCTGCGGCAAAGAATTCCACAGATTCACCACTCTCTGGCTGAAGAAATTCCTCCTCATCTCTGTTTTAAAGGATCGTTCCTTTAGCCTGAGGTTGCACCCTCTGGTTCTAGTTTTTCCTACTAGTGTAAACATCCTCTCCATGTCCACTCTATCCAGGCCTCGTGGTATCCTGTAAATTTCAATAAGATCCCCCCTCATCCTTCTAAACTCCAACAAGTACAGACTCAGAGTCCTCAACCGTTCCTCATACGACAAGCTCTTCATTCCAGGGATCATTCTTGGGAGAGGGAAGACGCGAGGGCAGAGGTGTGGGAAATGAGTCCGATGTATTAGTCTGGCTCCAGGCCACTCTAAAAATGATTAGCCTTTCTCCACACCGCTTTGGGTTTCAATTGCCGGCTGTATATATTTTTTTCGTTTAATCAGTTCCACCGACTTTCTGGGATTTACGAACATTTAGAAAGATGCGGATTAATCTGGGATAGTCAGCACGGATTCGTGAAGGGCAAGTCGTGCCTCACAAATTTGATTGAATTTTTTGAGGAGGTAACTAAGTGTGTTGATGAAGGTCAGGCAGTTGATGTCATATACATGGATTTTAGTAAGGCGTTTGATAAGGTCCCCCATGGTCGGCTTATGATGAAAGTGAGGAGGTGTGGGATAGAGAGAAATTTGGCCGATTGGATAGGTAACTGGCTGTCTGATCAAAGACAGAGGGTGGTGGTGGATGGAAAATTTTCGGACTGGAGGCAGGTTGCTAGCGGAGTGCCACAGGGATCAGTGCTTGGTCCTCTGCTCTTTGTGATTTTTATTAATGACTTAGAGGAGGAGGCTGAAGGGTGGATCAGTAAATTTGCTGATGACACCAAGATTGGTGGAGCAGTGGATGAGGTGGAGGGCTGTTGTAGGCTGCAAAGAGACATAGATAGGATGCAAAGCTGGGCTGAAAAATGGCAAATGGAGTTTAACCCTGATAAATGTGAGGTGATTCATTTTGGTAGGACTAATTTAAATGTGGATTACAGGGTCAAAGGTAGGGTTCTGAAGACTGTGGAGGAACAGAGAAATCTTGGGGTCCATATCCACAGATCTCTAAAGGTTGCCACTCAAGTGGATAGAGCTGTGAAGAAGGCCTATAGTGTGTTAGCTTTTATTAACAGGGGGTTGGAGTTTAAGAGCCGTGGGGTTATGCTGCAACTGTACAGGACCTTGGTGAGATCACATTTGGAATATTGTGTGCAGTTCTGGTCACCTCACTATAAGAAGGATGTGGAAGCGCTGGAAAGAGTGCAGAGGAGATTTACCAGGATGCTGCCTGGTTTGGAGGGTAGGTCTTATGAGGAAAGTTTGAGGGAGCTAGGGCTGTTCTCTCTGGAGCGGAGGAGGCTGAGGGGAGACTTAATAGAGGTTTATAAAATGATGAAGGAAATAGATAGAGTGAACGTTCAAAGACTATTTCCTCGGGTGGATGGAGCTATTACAAGGGGGCATAACTATAGGGTTCATGGTGGGAGATATAGGAAGGATATCAGAGGTAGGTTCTTTACGCAGAGAGTGGTTGGGGTGTGGAATGGACTGCCTGCAGTGATAGCGGAGTCAGACACTTTAGGAACATTTAAGTGGTTATTGGATAGGCACATGGAGCACACCAGGATGATAGGGAGTGGGATAGCTTGATCTTGGTTTCAGATAAAGCTCGGCACAACATCGTGTGTCGAAGGGCCTGTTCTGTGCTGTACTGTTCTAAGTTCTCCATCTGTGTTGGAAGATCCATAATCAGATTGTAAAGAATGTCTGGAGAGGTTTCTAAAGTCAACTTTTACAAGCTGGACAGCGAAAGCACTTGATGGGATTAAGGGAACGCTGATAAATATAAATGCCTTCATAACTGTGCGTGGCTGTTTTACAAGCAGCCCATTTATCAATTCATCTGGGGACCTGGGACAGCTGGGCTCCAGAAGACGAACATCAGAGTAATGTACGACAAAAAAAGCAAGTTAACTCGCTGTGTGACCGAACCATATGGAACAGGAGGATCCTATCGATGCCCTCCCCATCTCAGCTGAGGTCATCAGCCTTGGCCCAGTGGTAGTCAAAGTGTCACACAATTTGCGTACGCTCCCCCGTCCCGTCCCATCCCGCGCTCCGCGTTAGGAAGGAAGCAGGGTTACTGCCAATCCCCATGAAAGAACACGCAAGGTTAGAGGCCAAAGGAGAGCGATTTTGAAGGAGCGAGGTCAAGTTCTTTGACATTTTTTTTTTGGAGTTTGGATGAAATGTGGCTTCCTTCCACCCTGTTCAACTTCACAAGAGTTTATTACCGGACAGGGAGTAAAACCAACATTCCATTCAAACCCCGGATTTCCTTCCCCGGCAAATCAGGATAGAATGACTCACCCCTCCCCACTCCAAGTGAAGCCAAGATCAAACTCAGCTGTGGTGGCCCTCATGGCTTCTGCGTATACGAGTGATGAGAAACAGGATGAGGTGCTGGATGACACAAGGCAAAAGCTTCCTGGAGAACGGTTGCTGGTTTAATGCCGCAGGTTTTGGCAGCAAAATAAGGAACGAACTGAGTGCTGACCTTCCGGCATCTTTGAAGGACTTCTTTTCAAAGTGACACTCGCGAGGAAGGCGTGTGTGCTAACAATTCCATTCAGTCCGTCGCTATTGGCAACTGGAACCTTTCAAAGCTCATCCGGCTCACTTCCATCATGATCCTGCCTTCTCCGGCAACCCATCTCTCAGCAGAAGGTCCACAGGATATCCGTATCACATGCTTTGATTGAAGGGGGGGTTGGGGAGGTCAGTCTTGTCCTTCAGCTGATTAAGGATAGTGTCAACTGTAAGACTTTCTCCCTTAAGCCCCTTACTCACATCCCGATGTCCCCTTGTGGGGGAATTGGAGGTAATTCATTTACTGAAGGCAAACAAGACAAAGACCATAGACCATAAGATCATATGGTCCATATATGCCTCAGCGCCCCAGGGGTCCAGGTTCAATTCCGGCCTGGTCACCGTCTGTGTGGAGTTTGCACGTTCTCGCCGTATCTGCATGGGTTTCCTCCGGGTGCTCCGGTTTCCTACCACACTCCAAAGATGTGTAGGTTAGGTTGATTGGCCGTGCTAAATTGCCCCTTAATGTCAGGGGGACTAGCAGGTAAATGCATGGGGTTACGGGAATAAGCCCTGGGTGAGATTGTGGTCGATACAGACTCAATGGACCGAATGGCCTCCTTCTGCACTGTAGGGATTCTATGATATAGGAACAGAATTAGACCATTCATCCCATCAAGTCCGCTCCACCCCATTCTCCTGCCTTTTCCCCGTAACCTTTGATTCCCCTTGCCAATCAAGAACCTATCTATCTCTGTCTTAAAGACACTCAATGACCTGGCCTCCACAGCCCTTTGTGGCAATGAATTCCATAGATTCACCACCCTCTGGCTGAAGAAATTCCTCCTCATCTCGGTTCTAAAGGGTCTTTATTCTGAGGCTGTGCCCTCGGATCCTAGTCATAGAATCCCACAGCGCAGAAGGAGGCCATTCGGCCTATCGAGTCTGTACCATCAACAATCCCACCCTATCCCCCTAACCTCATGTATTTATCTGAATAATCCCCCTGACACTCAGGGACAATTTAGCCTGGCCAATCGACCTAACCCCACACATCTGTAATCTCGCTGACTAATGCAAACATCTTCCCCACGTCCACTCTATCCAGGCCTTTCAGTATTTTGTAAATTTCATTGAGATTCCGCCCCCCCTCATTCTCCTAAACTCCATCGAGTACAGACCCAGAGACCTCAGACGCCCCTGATACATCAAGGGAATATACAATAGGATATTGAGAGGTATACAGGAATAGAGAGATGTAAGTGTTGAAGCCCACAGACCTCTGAAGGCAGAAGGTCAAGTTTGTGAAGTAGTTGAGAAGGCATGTTGGCTAATTCCCATTACTGAGTGAGGTGCGGAGTATAAAGAACAGAGCAGTAATGCCCAAACTGTATAAAGCACTGGTTAGCCTGTAGCGCGAGTATTGTGTACAGTTCTGTTCACTGCACTCCAGGAGTGATGTGACTGCACGCGAGTGAGCACAGAGGAGATTCACAAGGATGCTGCCAGTAATGGGAGAACTTTTTAGCTGTGAGGAAATATTGAGAGACTGGGGTTCTTTTGGATTAGAGAATGCTGAGGGGAGATTTAGAATGCAGGGTGGGTGGCACAGTGGTTAGCACTGCTGCCTCACAGCACCAGGGACCCGGGTTCGATTCTTGACTTGGGTCACTGTCTGTGTGGAGTTTGCACGTTCTCCCCGTGTCTGCGTGGGTTTCCTCCGGGTGCTCTGGTTTCCTCCCACAGTCCGAAAGACGTGCTGGTTAGGTGCATTGGCCATGCTAAATTCTCCCTCAGTGTATCCGAACAAGCGCCGGAGTGCGGCGACTAGGGGATTTTCACAGTAACTTCATTGCAGTGTTAACGTAAGCCTTCTACTGAGACTAATAAATAAATTAAACTTTAACTTTAGTTATGCGGGTTGCAAATGAGTGAACTTGAAAAGGATTTTAAGCACCCATACCTCCGAAGGAGAGACTGATGGTTAATAATCTCAGTGCAGTAATGACACTTGTATTGTGTGAAGTGTGTAAACTCGATGTTAACAGGATGACTCTGATTCTGAATAGAGACACTTTCTATGGAGAAGGGTAACTTATGTCCAAGAACCCATGCTGAGCCCCTCCTGGAAGATATCATACATTACACCGATTGGAAATAAAGGGCGAAATTTAATGCGCTCTCCTGGGATGAGTTTGGCAGTGGGGAAGACATTTAATCCGACAGGAAGGTGGAAGATGGAGGCCATCTTCCTGTCTCTTGTCCCGACTAAGTCCGCAGTGGGAAGGTGGGAAATTAATGCCAGCTACAAGGACTTCTTTAATTCTAATTCATTCATGGGACATGGGCATCGCTGGCTGACCAGCATTTATTGCCCATCCCTAGTTACCCTTGGAGGGCAGTTGAGAGTCAACCACATTGCTGTGGCTCTGGAGTCACATGTTGGCCAGACCAGGTAAGGACGGCAGATTTCCTTCCCTAAAGGACATTAAGGAACCAGATGGGTTTTTTCTGACAATCAACAATGCTTTCATGGTCATCAGTTGATTCACAATTCCAGATTTTTTTTTATTGAATTGAAATTCCACCATCTGCCATGGCGGGATTCGAACCCGGGTCCCCAGAACATTAGCTGAGCTTTTGGATTAACAGTCCAGCGATGATACCACTCGGCCATCACCTTATCCTGTCACCCTTGGGTATGAGGTGGGGTTGCTTGCGTTTCCTCTGGAAGATCCCTCATTCAAAGGCAGTCACTGCCTGACTGAGGGATTCAGTGTTGGCCATTGGGTTCTTGAGAGCCACCCCCTTGCCCTAGCTGCTGACTCCCACCCTTCACCTCCCCTGTGATCCACCCCTCCCGCCATCATTCACCGATGGCCTGGGTCCATTGGCGTTCCTGGATCTCAGGTGGGCATTGTACCAGCAGCAGCCACCACCTTTCAGGTGGCACTGCTGCCACCTGGTAGAGCTGTCAGCCTCTGATTGGTTGGCAGCTCTTGGGGGGTGGGGGGGGCGAAACGTCTGCTCCCAGGGTCCTTGATCCCGTGGTAAGCCACTGTCCAGTTAAGTGCCTGAGTTGTACAGTGTATACCAAACCCTCCCTAAAAGAGGTAACGTGGATCTCTCGCTGGCTGTGCACTTTGGCAAGACTCCTGTCCCCTCCAGTAAATACAACCCAAAATGTGACTATCGACAGGGGGAGGTGATGGCCCAGTGGCATTATCACTAGACTATTAACCCAGAAACTCGGCTAATGTTCTGGAGACCCGGGTTCGAATCCCACCGCGCCAGATGGTGGAATTTGAATTCAATAAAAAATATCTGGAATTAAGAATCGACTGATGACCATGAAACCATTGTCGATTGTCTGAAAAACCCATCTGGTTCAGTAATGTCCTTTAGGGAAGGAAATCTGCCATTCTTACTTGGTCTGGCCTACATGTGACTCCAGAGCCACAGCAATGTTGACTCTCAACTGCCCTCAGGCAACCAGGGAAGGACAATAAATGCTGACCAGCCAGCGATGCCCATGTATGATGCCCAGTGATTGGATTTGCTTTGGTGAATACTAAATCTTTTGTTTTAAATTGGAAAAAGTATGTTTTACAGTTTTTACTAGCAGGTAAATATGTGGGGTTACGAGGATAGAGCCTGGGTGGGGTTATCAGGTGCAGGCTCGATGGGCCGAATGGTCTCCTTCTGCACTGTAGGATTCTATGATTCAATTGAGATACAAAAGATCAGCAAGGACTTCCAGAGAGTGAATGGCGAGTGCCGATTTCTGTTAACTGCAGGATCAGTGAGTGAAGATATAAAGTAATTAATCGAAGGGATAGAGCGGAGTTGAGGGGAAACCTTTTTCACCCAAAAGATTGTGGGGGTCTGGAACTCTCTGCCAGAAGCTGTGGTCAGGGCAGAAACTCCCATTTAAAACACTTGGATATGCAGATGGAAGTCATGGTTCAAAAGTTAAAAGTATAGTTTTTGCCAGATTCTGAACCTGGACTCACTTTGGAAACTCTCTCTTGGTCCATTAAAAGACCCTTTCCATTTTGCAATGAAGATAAACTCTACCACACTACCAGAAGGATGTGGAGGCTTTGGAGAGGGTACAGAAAAGATTTACCAGGATGTTGCCTGGTCTGGAGGGCATTAGCTATGAGGAGAGGCTGGAGAAACTTGGTTATTCTCATTGGAACGACGGAGGTTGAGGGGTGACCTGATAGAAGTCTACAAGATTATGAGGGGCATGGACAGAGTGGATAGTCAGAAGCTTTTTCCCAGGGTGGAAGAGTCAATTACTAGGGGGACTTTAATTAATCCCCTTTCATTTTCAACAGTGTTTCCATCACTGAATCGGGTTATCATTGACCAGAAACTGAACTGGGCCAGCCATATAAATATTGTGGCACATCAGAGACTAGGAATTCGATGGCGAGGAACTCGCCTCCTGACTCACCCAAGTCTGTCCACCATCTACAAGTCTGGAGTGTGATGGAACACTCTCCTCTTGCCTGGATGAGTTGCAGCTCCAACAGCACTCAAAAAGGTTGAGGGGCAAGGTTTAAAGGAGATGTACGAGGCACGTTTTTCACACAGAGGGTGGAGGATGCCTGGAACTCGCTGCCGGGGGAGGTAGTGGAAGCAGATACGATAGTGAGTTTCAAGGGGCGTCTTGACAAAGACATAAGTGGGATGGGAATAGAGGGATATGGTCCCCGGAAGGGTAGGGGGTTTTAGTTAAGTCGGGCAGCATGGTCGGTGCAGGCTTGGAGGGCCGAAGGGCCTGTTCCTGTGCTGTAATTTTCTTTGTTCTTTCTTTGTTCTTACAGGGATTGACAAACTGTCCATTTAGTGTCATTGTGCCATACTTATCTTCATCCTGGTTATTCATCAGCCCTTTACTTGCAATCATCAAATTTTTTTCTTCCGGGCGGCACGGTAGCACAGTGGTTAGCACTGCTGCTTCACATCTCGAGGACCTGGGTTCGATTCCCGGCTCGGGTCACTGTCGGTGTGGAGTTTGTACATTCTCCTCGTGTCTGCGTGGGTTTCCTCCGGGTGCTCCGGTTTCCTCCCACAGTCCAAAGATGTGCCGGTTAGGTTGATTGGCCCTGCTAAAATTGCCCCTTAGTGTCCTGAGATGCGTAGGTTAGAGGGATTAGCGGGTAAATGTATAGGGATATGGGGGTAGGGCCTGGGTGGGATTGTGGTCGGTGCAGACTCGATGGGCCAGATGGTCTCTTTCTGCACCGTAGGGTTTCTATGATGACTCTATGAGCTCAGGAACTAAAAATCCGTTTTTGCCCTCCGCTCACAGTTCAGTTCCTCTTTTTCAAAAATAATTACTTCATTTCGGGAAGTTATCATCATTTCAACCCATCTGACTTTAATTCTATTTAAAACATTCACACTTGGAACTGCAGCACTTTGTCGCTGTGCAAAAATAGCGTTGTAATGCACCAGATGCCCTGCTGCTAATTACTACATGAATTCATAATCCAAAATAAAATTCTGTGGATGCCGGAGGTCTGAAATGAAGGCTGAAAATGCCGGAAAGACTGGGGTCAGGCAGCATTTGCGGAGAGAAAGATCAGAGTTAGCATTGCAGGGCACACTGATCTCTCTTCAGAGCTGAAGGAAGTTACGAGGTTGTGAGCACAGTGTCCAGTGCCATTTGAGAGTCCTCAGATACAGAAACACTGCTGGACAACGTTCAGGGTTGGACTGACTCGATGGGCCGAATGGCCTCCTCCTGCACTGTAGGGATTCTATGATTCTATGAGTGATATTCGTGCCACGGAAGTGCCTAGAGATGGACATTTTCAACAAGCGGGATTTTAATTAACCCCCTTTCGTGTTCAACGGTGTTTCCATCACTGAATCGGGTTATCATTGGCCAGAAACTGAACTGGGCCAGCCATATAAATATTGTGGCAGGTCAGAGACGAGGAATTCTGTGGCGAGGAACTCGCCTCCTGACTCACCAAAGTCTGTCCACCATCTACACGGCACAAGCCCGGAGTGTGGTGGAACACTCTCCTCTTGCCTGGATGAGTTGCAGCTCCAACAACACTCAAGAGGTTCGACAGCATCCAGAACAAAGGAGCTCCCTTGAGTAGAATCCTATCCACCTTAAACATTCTCCCCCTCCATCGCTGATGTGCAGTGAGAGCAGTGTGTACCATCCACAAGATCCTCTGAAAGCATCTTCCAAACCTGTGAGCTATACAGTCTAGGAGGATAGTAGGCACGGGGGGGAGGGGGGCGGGGGGAGTGGGAAAGAAGGGTCACCTCCCCCTTGGGCCCCCTTTTCTATAATGGGTGGCCATGCCCACAACGCCTGGCACCAGCAGGTAGTCCTTGTCCCCACCAACCTCTCCATAAAGACCCTCCCAACCGCCTCTCCCCACCCCTCCCCTGTGTCTTGCCTCCCCTCTCCGTTGGAAAACCCCTGCACTAACCTGGTCCTGGGTTCTGGAGACTTAGCAGCAATTCCAGTTCTGGCCACTGCGGCTGCTGGCGCTGCTGAGTCTATGAAGCTGCTCTCTGAGGCGGGATGTCCACCTGAGTGAGTGAGTGCTGGAGGTCCCGTGTCGAGTCAATTTTTCCCAGGGTGTCGAACAACTCTGGAGCTGCTGTGTTCACCGGGAATGCATTCCCTGCTGATTCCTCCCTTTGGAAAAATCCTGCCTGATTTCACTGGCTGGGCCAGCATTTACTGCCCTCCATTTCAGAGGGGCATTTGAGAGTCAACCACATTGCTGTGGCTCTGGAGTCACATGTAGGCCAGACCGGGTAAGGACGGCAGATTTCCTTCCCTAAAGGACATTAGTGAACCAGATGGGTTTTCCCGACAATCGACAATGGTTTCATGATCATCAGTGGATTCTTAATTCCAGATTTATTTTGATTTCAGATTCCACCTTCTGCCGTGGCGGGATTTGAACCCCGGTCCCCAGAGCATTGCCCTGGGTCCCTGGATTACTAGTCCAGCGAGAATACCACTACGCTACCACCTCCCCCATGAAATATTTGATTTGATTTATTATTGTCACATGTATTAGTATACAGCGAAAAGTATTGTTTCTTGCGCGCTATACAGAGAAAGCATACCGTTCGTAGAGAAGGAAAGGAGAGGGTGCAGAATGTAGTGTTACAGTCTTAGCTAGGATGTAGAGAAAGATCAACTTAATGCAAGGTAGGTCCATTCAAGAGTCTGAGGGCAGCAGGGAAGAAGCTGTTCTTGAGTCAGTTGGTACGTGACTTCAGACTTCTGTATCTTTTTCCCAACGGAAGAAGGTGGAAAAGAGTATATCTGGAGTGCGTGAGATCCTTAGTTATGCTGGCTGCTTTTCCGAAGCAGCGGGAAGTGTAGATGGATGGGAGGCTGGTTTGAGTGATGGGCTGGGTTTCATTCACGACTCTTTGTAGTTCCTTGCGGTCTTGGGCAGAGCAGGAGCCATACCAAGCTGTGATACAACCAGAAAGAATGCTTTCTATGGTGCATCTGTAAAAGTTGGTGAGAGTCGTAGCGGACATGCCAAATTTCCTTAGTGAACGTTGATGCATTTTCTACTCTTTGGCGTTTCAGTAGTTTCCTTAAACTCTCCTCAAGTTCCAGGAAAGCTGAACGCAGCAGATCGTAAAGTTTGAACCTAGCTGAAGCCCTGTTGACAGGTATAAATAACACCCTTCACACAGATAGCAACATCCTGATTAATGAGAGGCAGCTGGACCACACGAGCAGTTTGCACGTCACAGAACCGAGCTGCCTGCGATATTTTCTCCTCCCTTTGTTTCGGGTGGTTGCCTGGCGTGAGGGGCAGGATATTTACAGATGAAAGCTGGGAGCCGAGGACTGGGCATCGAACACCCCGGCCATCGCTCATCCAGCCAGGCAGGATCTGGCAGCGGCACACTCCACAAGCACAACAGATTTATTAATAATGCGATACCTTGTTGGCATTGTTCAAATAGTCGGAGGGAAATACGGCAATGTTTCACAGGCGGCACCGTGAGATTGCCCGGCGCACATTGTAACACCGGCCTTTGTCTGCAGTACAACAACCATATGCATTTGTGTAGCGCCTTTAACATGGTAAAGCATCCCGAGCTTCTTCACAGAAGCATTATCAAACCAAAAATGACGCCGTCACATAAGAAGATATGAGGGCTAGTAGGGGAGGTGATAGCCTTGTGTATTATCGCTAGATTTGATTTGAAATAGAACATAGAAAAACTACAGCACAAACAGGCCCTTCAGCCCACAAGTTGTGCCGAACACATCCCTACTTTCTAGACCTACCTATAACCCTCCATCCTATTAAGCTCCATGTACTCATCCAGGAGTCTCTTAAAATACCCTATTGAGTTCGCCTCCACCACCCCTGACGGCAGCCGATTCCACTCGCCCACCACCCTCTGTGTGAAAAACTTACCCCTTACATCTCCCCTGTACCTACCCCCCAGCACCTTAAACCTGTGTCCTCTTGTAGCAGACATTTCCACCCTGGGAAAAAGCCTCTGAGAGTCCACCCGATCTATGCCTCTCAACATCTCATACACCTCTATTAGGTCTCCTCTCATCCTTCGTCTTTCCAAGGAGAAAAGACCGAGCTCCCTCAGCCTATCCTCATAAGGCATGCCACTCAATCCAGGCAACATCCTTGTAAATCTCCTCTGCACCCTTTCAATCTTTTCCACATCCTTCCTATAGTGAGGCGACCAGAACTGAGCACAGTACTCCAAGTGGGGTCTGACGAGGGTCTTATATAGCTGCATCATTATCCCCGGACTCCTAAACTCAATCCCTTGATTGATAAAGGCCAGCACACCATACGCCTTCTTAACCACCTCCTCCACCTGCGGGGCCGATTTCAGAGTCCTATGGAACCGGACCCCAAGGTCCTTCTGATCTTCTACCGTACTAAGAGTCTTTCCCTTTATATTGTACTCCTATTTGATTTATTATTGTCACATGTATTAGCATACAGTAAAAAGTATTGTTTCTTGTGCACTATACAGACAAAACATACCGTTCATAGGGACTATTAATCCAGAAACTCATGTTCTGGGGACCTGGGTTCTAATCCCGCCACGGCAGATGGTGGAATTTGAATTCAATAAAAAATATCTGGAATTAAGAATCTGGAGTACTGTGCTCAGTTCTGGTCGCCTCATTACAGAAAGGATGTGGAAGCCATAGAAAGGGTGCAGAGGAGATTTACAAGGATGTTGCCTGGATTAGGTGGCATGCCTTATGAGGATAGGCTGAGAGAGCTAGGGCTTTTCTCTTTGGAGAAGCGAAGGATGAGAGGTGACCTGATAGAGGTGTATAAGATGTTAAGAGGTATTGGTAGAGTGGATTCTCAGAGGCTTTTACCCAGGGCTGAAATGGTTGCCACAAGAGGTCACAGGTTTAGGGTGCTGGGGAGTAGGTACAGAGGAGATGTTAGGGGTAAGTTTTTCACTCAGAGGGTGGTGGGTGCGTGGAATCGGCTGCCGGTAGTGGTGGTGGAGGCGGATTCGATAGGGTCTTTTAAGAGACTTTTGGATAAGTTCATGGAAGTTAGTAAGATAGAGGGTTATAGGTAAGCCTAGTAGGTAGGGACATGTTCGGCGCAACTTGTGGGCCGAAGGGCCTTTTTTGTGCTGTAGCTTTTCTATGTTCTACTGATGACCATGAAACCATTGTCAATTGTAGGAAAAGTCTATCTGGTTCACTAATGTCCCTTTAGGGAAAGAAATCTGCCGCCCTTACCTGGTCTGGCCTACATGTGACTCCAGAGCAATGTGGTTGGCTTTCAATTGCCCTCTGAAATGGCCCAGCAAGCCACTCAGTGCAAGGGCAATGAGGGATGGGCTATAAAGCTGGCCCATGTCCCATGAATGAATAAACAAAAATCTGCAAAGATTTTGAATCACGGAGAGCGCAGCACTGCTGTCGGCTGCTGGGAAATATTTGGTCTGAAATTCCATTTATTTTCCAAGCAAAGGAGAGTTCTCGTTGGGAGATTCCATGCGTTAGGAGAGGAAAATGCATTTTTTTTTCCTTATTTCTTCATGGAATGTGAGCACCATTGGCAATGTCAGCATTTGTTGCCCATCCCTAATTGCCCCTGAGATGATGTTGGTGAGCCGCCACCTTGTACCGCTACAGTCTACCTGGTGTAGATGCATCCACCGTGCTGTTAGGGATGGTTGACAGTGAAACAACAGAGGCAGTGTTCAAAGTCAGGATGGTGGGTGATTCAGAGGGGAACTTGTAGATGGTGATGTCCCCCATTGGTCTGTTGCCCTTGTCCTTCTCGGTAGCAGAGGTCACAGCTCCACAGGTTTGGAAGGTGCTGTCGAAGGAGGATTGGCGAGTTTTTGCAATACATCCTGTAGATCGTACCCACTGCGCACTGGCGATGGAGGGAGTGAAGGTTTAAACTGGCAGGGTGGGGTGCTGATCAAGCGAGGCTGCTTTGCCCTGGATGGTGCTGAACTCCTAAAGTGGGAATAAACTTGGTCCAGTAAGGATGTCTGAGCAATGAAATGAAAGGGGTGGGATTATTCCATTATTTTTCATTCTCTGTGAATAATGAGCTTTTCAAAGATTAGACTGAGATGAATCAGAAGTAAGTTATGTGTTGATATCTTTAATTGATAAACGGAATACAGAGCAATGTTCAGCCAAGTAAAAGGGGCGGCATGGTGGCACAGTGGTTAGCACAGCTGCCACACGGCGCTCGGGACTTGGGTTCAATTCCGGCCTCGGGTGACCGTCTGTGTGGAGTCTGCATGTTCTACCCCGTGTCTGCGTGGGTTTCCTCCGGGTGCTCCGGTTTCCTCCCACACCCCAAAGATGTGCGGGTGAGGTTGATTGGCTAAATTCCTTCGTGTCAGGGGGTTTAGCAGGGTAAATATTTGGGGATAGGTCCTGGGTGAGATGATTGTTGGGTGCAGTCTCGATGGGCTGAATGGCCTCTCTGTGCACAGTAGGGCTTCTATGAAAACTGTTGTCCGTGATTGTTTACCAGCATTGTTCCGAAGGTTAAACGAAGAAGGAACTGATTTCAATCTTGCTTTTTTTTGTCCTCTTGTCTTAGGTTATCAGGGATATTTTACTAATTGGCCATCGACAAGCCTTTGCCTGGGTCGATGAATGGTGTGGTGAGTCAATCTCAACAATTAGAATTGCTCTTAACATGTGTAAAGCTATAGCATATCATTAATACCTCTTAACCAGAGCTCTCACTTATTGTACCTGCAAATTGGAAAGGAAGTTTGGTTTCTTTGGTGGATACATCCCGAGCATTAGCACAATCGATAGCACTAGTTCAACATGGCCATTTTCCAGTGAATCCCAATAGTAGGAGTCTAACATTCCAGGCGACTTATTGCCAGACAGGAGTGTATGCTAAGTGATAGTTGTGATGACTTCAGCCAGGCTAATGAGGTTGGCTTGCTAGAGTATGAACTCCTTAAGTTAATTTGAGTTAGTTTGATCTGTTGGTACCTTAGAAGAGATACCTGATGAGTCTTGATGGTTAAATCAGGGAGCTTCATGTTTAAAGCAGGTGTGTCAGACTCCCTGCCTGCATTCAGCAGGGAGCAACTGGAGAGCTGGCTGTGTACAGATGTATGGTGTAAATAAAGTAACTTGGTGAGGGGACTTTCGCTCCATGGAGTTATTGCAATAGTGAATCCGCAGTCAGTCTTAGATCTTCCATTCTTCATAGGCCTGAAACGTTGGGTTGGATTTTCCGGCCGCGCTCACCCTAAGACTGGAAGATCTCGCCCTAGATCAACTGACCTTTGCATAGTCGGTGTCCCGCTCGCTACAATTCCCGTGGTGGGTGGGACGGGAAAATTCCGTCCGTTAACTCTGCTTCTCTCCCCGCGGATGCTGCCTGACCTGCTGAGTATTTCCAGCATTTTGTGCTTTTATTTCGGATTTCCAGCCACTGCAGTATTTCAGTTTTTTTTAAACTTATTTAGCGTTTCACAAAATGCAGATCTGCCTCTTCTTATGGAGTGCTGGCTGCACTCAGCTGAAGTGGTTCCCACTGCCTATTCTTCCGCAACTCGTGTTTAATCCAATATTAGCCCTCAAGATGAGTAACTTTTAGCAATGGATGTCATTCATGTTGAACTCACGGATATGTACAGTCTCATCCTAGCTACACCTATTCTTATTATCTTTGAAAGTCTCACAAGGAGGAAACACTTGTCTGTCTCAAAGTCTATTAACTTATTGCAACAGTCAAATCGAAACAAGAATTTGGCAATTTCGGTTCCCTTAATCCTACTAGATCATAGAATCCTTACAATGCAAAAGGAGGTCATTCGGCCCATTTCAGTGCAGACTCAGAGAACCTTATCCAGGTCCACCCCTGTCCTGTCCCTGTAACCCCACACGTTTATCTCACTAATCCCCCTAATTTACACATTTTAGGAGACCTAAAATGGACATCTTTGGAGTGTGGGAGGAGGCCAGACCACACTTGCCCGCCTTGCGCTGCCCAGTATTCTGGCAGCGTAGGTGAATTGAGGTTCGTAAGTGGTCAATAATTGGCACCTGACTTATTTTACATTTTTAATTCATTCGCGGGACATGGGCATGACTGGATAGGCCAGCATTTATTGCCCATCCCCAGTCACCCTTGAGAAGGTGGTGTTGAGCTGCCTTCTTGAATCACTGCAGTCCATATTCTGTGGGTTGTCCCACAATGCCGTTCGGGAGGATTTTGACCCAGCGACTGCGAAGGAACGGCGATATATTTCCAAATCAGAATGGCGAGTGGCTTGGAGGGGAACTTGCAGGTGGTGGTGTTCCCATGTATCTGCTGCCCTTGTCCTTCTAGATGGAAGTCGTTGTGGGTTTGGAAGGTGCTGTCTAAGGATCTTTGGTGAATTGCTGCAGTGCATCTTGTAGATAGTACCCACTGCTGCTACTGAGCGTCGGTGGTGGAGGGAGTGGATGTTTGTGGATGTGGTGCCAATCAAGCGGGCTGCTCTGTTCTGGATGGTGTCGAGCTTCTTGAGTGTTGTTGGAGCTGCACCCATCCAGGCAAGTGGGGAGTATTCCATCACACTCCTGATTCCTGCCTTGTGGATGGTGGATAGACTTGCAAAGCCACATGAGCCCCCACCAAAAACATGCCTGCCTGGGTTGGGGGGGGGGGGGCGGAGGGGTGGGGGGGGTGGTGGTGCTCGGGGATTGGTCGTGGCAGTAAAATCCAGCCCATTAACTCTGTTTCCCGCTCCGCCAATGCTGCCCGGCCGGCTGAATATTGGCAGCATTTTCTGTTCTCGTCGAAGGGTTCGGGGTGGTTGGGTCCCAAGATGCGAATATAAAACCACCTCATGTGCAGGTTGCCAGGGCAACGCACTCCCAAAATAAATTCCGCTGAAAGGCATTGTGACGAGGAATGCTGCAGGTTAAGTTGGGACACCGTCAGTGTTGATCAAAGCCAATTTCACTTTTGGGGCTACTTGACATTTCTGCTGGTCAGCCAGCCCCTGTCAAAGAAATGAAGTGATTAAGTTTGAGTCCTGCGGCGTACAGTGTGTATTCCGTCTCCTTCGATGGATGTAGACTGGTGACCCTCAAAAAAAATAAGTGTATGCAGAGCAAACATGTAGCTTATGGGAAGCTTCACTTATGTGTAATGACATCTATAGATAATTATAAAGTTGATCCACAACAACTTGCTTTTACGTAGTGCCCTTTATAAAGTAAAACCATAAGACCATAAGAAATATGGGCAGGAGTAGGCTACTCAACCCTTCCAGCCTGTCCTGGTATTTGATAAGATCATGGCTGATGTAACACGCACTAAGTCCACTTTCCTGCCTTATCTCCGTAACCCTTAATTCCCCGAATGATCGATCTCAGCCTTGAAGATGTTCAAGGCTTCATCGTCCACAGCTTCCTGGGGTAAGGAATTCCAAAGATTCACCCCTCTTGAGAGAAGGAACTCTTCCTCAAATCTGTCTCACATGTGCGCCCCCTTATTCTACACAGTGGTCAGCACTGCTGCCTCACAGCACCAGGGACCCGGGTTCGATTCCCGACTTGGGTCACTACCCGTGCGGAGTCCGCACGTTCTCCCCGTGTCTGCGTGGGTTTCCTTTGGGTGATGAGAACTGGGAATGCACAAGAGGCCGCAGTAATCAGCCAAACCATCAAGTTCGGGCGCACGGAGACCAGGATCTATGACCCTCATTTCAGGTGCATTCTACCTGACTAGTGCCTGGGTGCCAGAGTTTGAAGAGGGGCATCGGGGAAAGCAGCCCCTCATTTGCCTTTCGTTCCCTCCTCCCTTGGAGGGAAACAAATAGAAATAGTTTGGAAGTGAAAGGGAAGAGTTTGTAATGTAATGAAATAAGTTGATGAGGAATAAGGGCGGCAAGGTGGTTAGCACTGCTGCCTCGTAGCGCCGGCTTGGGTGACTGTCTGTGTGGAGTCTGCACATTCTCCCCGTGTCTGCGTGGGTTTCCTCCGGGTGCTCTGGTTTCCTCGCACAATCCAAAGACGTGCGGGTTAGGTGGATTGGCCGTGCTTAATGGATCCTCGTGTCAGGGGGATTAGCAGGGTAAATACATGGGGTTACGGGGATAGGGCCTGGGTGGGATTGTAGTCGGTGCAGACTCGATGGGCCGAATGGCCTCCGACTGCACTGTACGGATTCTAATATTGCTCAAAGCAATGTAAAACATCACAGACGCTTGCAGCGATGATGAGAATGTGAGGTAAAACCTGATCTAAAATTGAGCTGAGATTTTCTGATGACTCCACTGGTTGTAAACTGCTTGAGTCTTGTATGCAACGTTCACCTATTAACAACGAAACTGACTTTATTTCCCCAAAGGATAGAAATAATGCTGTGTCGCAAAGCAATCCAGTGTCAATATTGATTACTCTCAAACCACAGTAATCAAATGGAGCTTATTAACACCTATTAGCCTTGGCTATTTTGGGTGGTGTGTTTTCAGCTAGCTGGACTGAAGCCATTAACTGCTTGCTGTTGGGAATTCCCTCAGCAGCATCTTTGAAAGAGTGCCGTGTTTGGGGGTTCTACATAAACTAATGCCCCCTATAAATTACAGAGAGACTTGCCATCTCCCAGACAGTGTTATCATCCCTGGTTGGATGTTTGTCTATTTATTAGTGTCACAAGTTGTTCTTTAACAGTGACTTTTAAGGGACGTCTTGACAAATACATGAATAGGAGGGATTATGGTCCCCGGAAGGGTAGGGGGTTTTAGTTCAGTCGGGCAGCATGGTTGGTGCAGGCTTGGAGGGCCGAAGGACCTGTTCCTGTGCTGTAATTTTCTTTGTTTTTTTCTTTGTTCTTTGAGTTCTTAAAAACTGGGTGGCATGGACAAGTTGGGTCGAAGGGCCTGTTTCCATGCTGTAAACCTCTAAGTAGGCTTACATTAACAATGTAATGAAGTTACTGTGAAAATCCCCCAGTCGCCACAGTCCGGCGCCTGTTCGGGTACACTGAGGGAGAATCTAGCATGGCTAATCCATCCAACCAGCACGTCTTCCCGATTCTGGGAGGAAACCAGAGCACCTGGAGGAAACCCTCGCAGACACGGGGAGAACATGCAGACTCCACACAGACAGTGACCCGAGCCGGGAATCGAACCTGGGTCTCTGGCGCTGTGAGGCAGCAGTGCTAACTACCTTGTCGCCCACATGAACCCCCACCTCCAACTGCCTTCCCCCATCTGCAATATATTTTATAATTTTCATAGAATCCCTACAGGCAGAAAGAGGCCATTCGGCCCATCAAATCTGCACCAAATCTATGACAGAGCATTTTATTCAGGTCCTATCCCTATAAACTTGCTTTTCCTTGCTTATCCCCCTAACTTACACATCTTGGGACATAAGGGGCAATTTAGCATGGCTAATCTCCCTAGCCTGCCCATCTTTGGACACTATGGGGCAATTTGGCATGGCCAATCCACCTAACCTAGACATCTTTAGACCGTGGGAGGAAATTGGAGAGCCTGGAGGAAACCCATGCAGACACAGGGAGAACATGCAGACTCCCACACAGTCACCCGAGGCTGGAATTGAACCCGGTTCCCTAACGCTGTGAGGCAACAGCGCTAACCACTGTGCTGCCCCAAGATCCTTGACTAATGAGTGAGTCAAAGGGTATCGGGGTTGGAGGGGGGGATAGGGGTGGGGAGGTAGGAAAGTGGAGTTGAGGCCACAATCTGACCAACCATGATCTTACTGAATGGCAGAGCTGGCTCAAGGGGTCGAATGACCCACTCCTCGTAAATCATACAGAAATTTCCTTGTTCAAAACAAAAAATTAACTTGGCTCAGAATAATCTATGCTATTTGCCTTGCAACCTGGTAAATGACACTCTGTATCAGGGGGAATCATTGCTTCCTACTGCCACAAATTAATCTGATGAAGGTGCCATTTCCGATGTGTGGTTTGGCCACGGAACCTGGTTATTGTAGATAAGAGGAGTGAAAAGCGAAGGACTTTCCGTCGCACTCCGCCTAAAAACCCAAGGTCAGAAGAGAGGCATGGGAAGGGGCGCACCACCTTCTGGTAACATAGCTGTTTGTCAGGTTAGTCACTTGTTTGCCGAGCTGTAATTCAGATTCCGCAGCAACATCGCACAATTTCTGCACAGCCGAGCCATGAATAGAACGTTGTGCGGCTTCTCCTCCGCCCTGAGCAAAAACCAAAATCGGTCAAACCCTTTCTCGGAAACCTGCAACCCCTTTAAATTGCAACACCTCGAGCCTTTGGTATGTTGGCCTCTTTCCCCCATCTGCTCGGTCTGACTGAGGTTAAGCTGCGCTTCGAAGACAAAGCACATTTTAAGAAACATTCTGGGCACGGATCCAAATCATTGAGTCTGTTCGTAAAAGAAAAAATTGTATCTAATGCCATTTAAGGTTGGCTGTGAAGTCCTTTGGACCTTAAAGGCAGTAGCATTTTTTCTCCCTGCACCGTACTACGTAGAGGCACAGAGCTAGAGAATCCTTGCAGTGCAGAAAGAGGCCACACGACCCATCAAGTCTGCACCAACTCTCTGAAATAGCATCCCAACCAGGTCCTCCCCTCCACCCTTTCCCCATAACTCTGCGCATTTACTATGGCCAATCCACCAAACCTACACATCATTGGACACCAAGGGGCAATTTAACATGGCCAATCCACCTAACCTACACATCATTGGACACTAAGGGGCAATTTAACATGGCCAATCCACCTAACCTACACATCATTGGACACTAAGGGGCAATTTACTATGGCCAATCCACCAAACCTACACATCATTAGACACTAAGGGGCAATTTAACATGGCCAATCCACCTAACCTACACATCATTGGACACTAAGGGGCAATTTAACATGGCCAATCCACCTAACCTACACATCATTGGACACTAAGGGGCAATTTAACATGGCCAATCCACCTAACCTGCACAGCTTTGGACACTAAAGGACAATTTAGTATGGCCAATCCACGTACCTACACATTTTTGGACACTAAGGAAGAATTTAGCATGGCCAATCCACCAAACCTGCACATCTTTTGGACTGTGGGAGGAAACTGGAGCACCCGGAGGAAACCCACGCAGACACGGGGAGAATTTCTCTTCTGTTTAATGCATTTACTCTATTTTGATTTCATAGAATCATAGAATCATAGAATCCATTGGCCATGCTAAATTCTCCCTCGGTGTACCCAAACAGGCGGCGGACTGTGGCGACATGGGGATTTTCACAGTAACTTCACTGCAGTGTTAATGTAAACTACTTGTGACACTAATAAATAAACTTTAAACTCCCTGCAGTGCAGAAGGAGGCCATTTGGCCCATCGAGCCTGCACCGACAATCCCACCCAGGCCCTGTCCCAGCAACCCCATGTATTTACCCTGCTAAATCCCCCTGACACTGAGGGAGAATTTAGCATGTCAATCCATCTAACCAGCACGTCTTTCGAACTACGAGAGAAAACCGGAGCACCCGGAGGAAACCCACGCAGACAATGTGCAGACTCTGCACAGTCACCTGAGACCGGAATCGAACCTGGGTCCCTGGCGCTGTGAGGCAGCAGTGCTAACCACTGTGCCACCGTGCCACCCCAATTTGTCTCAAAGGTTTGGCAACCAATAGGTTATTTTTTAAGACACGATCTCCATTGTGTTTTTTCTCCAATTAGCAACCAGGCACCCTCTGAAAGGTGATGAGAGCCAATTCATTAATACACGGTCCTGACAGGGAACTGCAATGAAGCAAAGAATCATAGCCCTATCTCCAACCAGCACTTACTTTGAAAGAAGCTGTCTTCTGAGTGTTTGACATCAGTGAATGTATTAATGTTCTGTTCAAATGCAACACTTATAATTTTGACACCTCCATTCTGACTTCTGAAGTCAATTTTCTTTCAAGATCTGTTGTGAATAAAGACTAAGGAACAGTACAGCACAGCAACAGGCCCTTCGGCCCTCCAAGCCTGCACCAATCACGTTTACCAATCTAAACCAACCGCTTACATACCTCTATTCCCTATTTGTTCATATGCCTATCAAGATAAGAATTAAATGTGGCTAATGTAACTGCCTCAACCACCTCACTTGGCAGTGCATCCCAGGCCCCCACCACCCTCTGTGTAAAAAACTTCTCCACACATCTCCACTGAACCTTTGCCCCCCTTATCTTGAACTTGTGCCCCCTTGTAATGGTCATTTCCGCCCTGGGAAAAACTGTTCACCCTATCTATACCTCTCATAATTTTATAAACTTCAAACAGGTCGCCCCTCAACCTCCCAGAACAATCCCAGTTTATTCAATCACTTCTCATAGCTAATACCCTCCATACCAGGCAACATCCTGGTAAACCTTTTCTGCACTCTCTCCAAAGCCTCCAAGTCCATGCTTGCCTTCATCGGCCGGGGTATTGAGTTTAAAAATTGGCAAGTCATGTTGCAGCTTTATAGAACCTTAGTTAGGCCGCACTTGGAATATAGTGTTCAATTCTGGTCGCCACACTACCAGAAGGATGTGGAGGCTTTGGAGAGGGTGCAGAAAAGATTTACCAGGATGTTGCCTGGTATGGAGGGCATTAGCTATGAGGAGAGGTTGGAGAAACTTGGTTTGTTCTCACTGGAGCGACGAAGGTTGAGGGGAGACCTGATAGAAGTCTACAAGATTATGAGAGGTATGGTCAGAGTGGATAGTCAGAAGCTTTTTCCCAGGATGGAAGAGTCAATTACTAGGGAGCACAGGTTTAAGATGCGAGGGGCAAGGTTTAAAGGAGATGTACGAGGCAAAGTTTTTACACAGAGAGTGGTGAGTGCCTGGAACTCATTGCCACGGGAGGTAGTGGAAGCGGATGTAGAATCATAGAATCCTACAGCGCAGAAAGAGGCCATTCGGCCCATCGAGTCTGCACCAACCACAATCCCACCCAGGCCCTATCCACATATCCCTACATATTTACCCACTAACCCCTCTAACCTATGCATCCCAGGACACAAAGGGGCAATTTAGAATGGGCCAATCAACCTAGCCCGCACATCTTTGGACTATGGGAGGAAACCGGAGCACCCGGAGGAAACCCACGCAGTCACAGGGAGAATGTGCAAACTCCACACAGACAGCGACCCGAGCCGGGATTCGAACCCAGGTCCCTGGAGCTGTGAAGCAGCAGTGCTAATCACTGTGCTACCGTGCCGCCCGTAGTGACTTTTAAGGGGCGTCTTGACAAGTACATGAATAGGATGGGAATAGAGGGATATGGCCCCCAGAAGGGTAGGGAGGTTTTAGTTAAGTCGGGCAACATGGTCGGTGCAGGCTTGGAGGGCCGAAGGGCCTGTTCCTCTGCTGCAATGTTCTTTGTTCTTTGTCCTTCTGGTAGTGTGGCGACCAGCATTGGACACAGTATTCCAAATGTGGCCTAACCAACATTTTATACAACTGTAACATAATTTGCCCACTTTTATACTCGATGCCCCGGCCAATGAAGGCAAGCATGCCTTATGCTTTCTTCACCACCTTTGAAGATGAATCAAGCTTCACAATCTATATGTCTTTCATCGCCCATTTATCAAATACTCCCACTCAGTGCTGCACAGTGAGAGAGAGAGTGGGGGGGGCGGGGGGGGTGCTCAATGTCTAACCCATGCAAAGCTTTTGACATTTCAATCTTCGAATCCGTTTGACTATCAGTCTTAACAGATTGGACAAATGAGTTTGCTTTTTAATTGCCGGTGATGTTTGCCATGCAGCTGGCAACGTTTTTCAGCTAATTCTCTCCCGCAGGTTGTGCAAACTGAAAGTTCTGTTGACTTCCAAAGGTCAACTTTCCTTCATAATCTTCGCAATCTCTGATACGCAAGCGAAAGCAAGTTTCCCCTTGCAGTAAAAACAGAAAAATGCTGACATAATTCAGCAGGCCAGGCAGCATCTGTGGGACGACAAACGGGAGTTAACGGCCGTGATTGCGCTAGATAGCTCTTGCAGGGAGCCAGCGCACTCTCAATTGGCCGAATGGCCTCCTGCTGTGCCGTAACAATTCTGTGTTGGGGTGGAACAGTGGTTAGCACTGCTGCCTCACAGCGCCAGGGACCCCGGTTCAATTCCGGCCTCAGGTCACTGTCTGTGTGGAGTCTGCACATTCTCCCCATGTCTGCGTGGGTTTCCTCTGGGTGCTCCGTTTCCTCCCACAGTCCAAAGATGTGCAGATTAGATGGATTGTCCATGGTAAATTACCCCATAGTATCCAAAGATGTGCTGGTTAGGTGGATTGGTCATGGTAAATTGCCCCATAGTATCCAAAGATGTGCTGGTTAGGTGGATTGGCCATGGTAAATTGCCCTTTAATGTCCAAGAGATGTGTTAGGTTAGGTAGATGGGCAGGGGTTACGGGGATAGGGCGGTAGGGTGGGTTTTCAGTGAGAGTCAGTGCAGACTTGATGGGCTGAATGGCCTCCTCCTGCACCATAAGGGTTCAGTGGTTCTCTGTTGCTCTGAGTGGTCCCACCTCCGTGTTTCACTGCAAATTCCCAGCAGATGTGTGAAGCTTGATAAATGATTTCAATGATTTTCTTTTGCTTGACGGCTCAGCGAGTAACCCTGGGAATTAACCATCCAGTAAGGTCATACACACCGCCGCCGCCCCCCCCCCCCCCCCCCCCCCCCCGCCCCCCCCGAGTCCTGAGTCCACTCCAAATCCATTCCAATCAGGTACTGGCAAAGCAGACCCATCTTCTAAATTAACAGCCGCCAGGAAGCGGAGGGGTGAAGCTGTCCACAGGCAGGTCTCAGCTTAGAGTAGCCAATCCTCTCAGCAAAGAATGGGATTGTCAGTGCCGAGTCTGTCCATGTTTCCCCTTAGGCAACTTTGTCTTACCAGAGTAAAGTAAAAGTAAAGTAAAGTTTATTAGTCACAGGTAAGGCTTACATTAACATTGCAAAGCTACTGTGAAACTCCCCTAATCGCCACACTCCGGCGCCTGTTCAGGTCAATGCACCTAACCAGCACGTCTTTCGGACAGTGGGAGGAAACCGGAGCACCCGGAGGAAACCCACGCAGACACGGGGAGAACATGCAAATTCCACACAGACAGTGACCCAAGTCGGGAATCGAACCTGGGTCTCTGGTGCTGTGAGGCAGCAGTGCTAACCACTGTGCTACCGTGCCACCACGCAATTAGCACATTGGAGGCCTGGGGGGTGTCGTAGGAAAGAGGCCGTGTTGTTCTCGATTAGCTACTCTTTCTGGTTCAACTCTCTGCCATAAGGAACTGGAGGTTTCCTTTTGCTGATCACATTACCAGGCTGTGATATTCTACAATGCAAGGTTATACTGCCCCAGGACAATGGGAAAGCGAGCTGGGAGAATTTTGAGGTCTCCAACCCGTGTGGGTACGGTGGCTGGTGGTGGGTAGCATCTGCTAAAATGTGATGGGCCATGACCCCACGGCTCACTTTTTATCGCTATGGAAACAACATTCATCCTCTGGGCCTACTGCTCGGCAACTGGGGCAGTCATAGAGGTTTACAGCATGGAAACAGGCCCTTTGGCCCAACTTGCCCATGCCGCCCTTTCTTTTCTAAAACCCTTAAGCTAATCCCAATTGCCCGCATTTGGCCCATATCCCTCGATACCCATCGTACCCATGTAACTATCTAAATGCTTTTTAAAAGACAAAATTGTACCCGCTTCTACTACTACCTCTGGCAGCTTGTTCCAGACACTCACCACCCTCTGTGTGAAAAAATTGCCCCTCTGGACACTTTTGTATCTCTCCCCTCTCACCTTAAACCTATGCCCTCTAGTTTTAGACTCCCCTGCCTTTGGGAAAAGATATTGACTATCTAGCTGATCTGTGCCCCTCATTATTTTATAGGCCTCTATAAGATCACCCCTCAGCCCCCTACGCTCCAGAGAAAGAAGTCCAAGTCTATCCAGCCTCTCCTTATAACTCAATCCATCAAGTCCCGGTAGCATCCTAGTAAATCGTTTCTGCACTGTAGGGTTTCTATGATTCTATGAATCCATCAAGTCCCGGTAGCATCCTAGTAAATCGTTTCTGCACTCTTTCTAGTTTAATAATATCCTTTCTATAATAGGGTGATCAGAATTGTACACAGTATTCCAAGTGTGGCCTTACCAATGTCTTGTACAACTTCAACAAGACATTCCAACTTCAATGTTCAATGTTCTGACCAATGAAACCAAGCATGCCGAATGCCTTCTTCACCACTCTGTCCATCTGCGACTTCACTTTCAAGGAGCTATGAACATGTACCCTTAGATCTCTTTGTTCTGTAACTCTCCCCAACGTCCTACCATTAACTGAGTCCTCCTGTGTCAAGCTCATTCACAATGCTAATCAGTGCACATTGGAGCCGGAGTGCCAGTTTTGGATTGAACTGTGCACTCTGAACACTCAGACTGGAATCAGGAGATGGCCAGAGGACCCCGATAGTTGGGGATTCTTTATTTCCGTGGGGCTGGGAGGATCAGGGAATCACCTCTCCAGGCTCTGCAAAAGCAGCCTAGGCCGTGACCACAAAAGTCCAACATTTGTCAGATGTAGAGTTGCCTGGATTGTCCTGAAATCTCTGGGAATCACTATCTGTGAGCCCACTGCTGGGAACCAACATTGTCACAGAATCATGGGGGAACTGGAAGATTATTTGATGTGATTTGATTTATTATTGACACATGTATTAGTATGCAGTGAAAGGTATTGTTTCTTGCGCACTATGCAGACAAAACAGACCATTCATAAAGTACATAGAGGAGAAGGAAAGGAGGGGGTTTAGAATATAATGTTACAGTCATAGCTAGGGTGTAGAGAAAGATCAACTTAATATAATATAGATCCATTCAAAAGTCTGACGGCAGCAGGGAAGAAGCTGATAAGAAAATGATATGCTTTCCTCATTTACTTTGAATGAATAATATTGGTGATGGGAATCCAAGCTGTTCAGGGTGAGGTGATTGGGAGGCCACATGACAAAGCCTCCAGACCTGTCTCCAAACAGGGCTGGCAACCAGAAGTGTCCTAGCAAGAAATAGGTCCCTGATTTCTCCCCGTTTGAGCTTGACTTTTGAAAATCTCACTTGGACGAACTCGAGTAAATCTCCATTTCATTTTTCCACCTTTTCCAATGCCGGTTCCCAGATTGCAGTGGACTCACTAAAGCGATGATTGTGGTTAGATTCAGAACCCAAGAATCCAGTGAGGTAGGGAGTGACGATTGTGCTGATGTTACGGTATGCTGCGTCACCATGACAACAAGGCTGTTGTAAGTAAGACTGGGGCGGGAGGGTAGAAAATGACAACTTCAGTGAGAAATGTTCCAATCCATGTTTGGCAATGGCTGGTTGAGATGTATACCTCCAACTGGTAACTGTCTGTGTGGAGTTTGCACATTCTCCCCCGTGTCTGCGTGGGTTTCCTCCGGGTGCTCCGGTTTCCTCCCACACTCCAAAGATGTGCGGTTTAGGTGGATTGGCCATGCTGAATTAACCCTTAGTGTCAGGGGGACTAGCTAGGGTAAATACGTGGCTTTACAGAGATGGGGCCTGGATGGGATTGTCATTGGTGCAGGCTCGATGGGCCGAATGGCCTCTTTCTGCACTGAAAGGATTCTATGAACTACTTTTCACGGAGGGTGGTGAATTTGTGGAACTCGCTGCCCCATTGTACATGGAGTCTGAATCATTGAATAGTTTCCAAAAGGAGATAGATATATTTCTGTTTTTAAAAAAAAGGGATAAGGGATTATTTTTATTCATTCGAGGGACATGGGCGTCGCTGGCTGGCCAGCGTTTATTGCCCTTGAGAAAGTGATGGTGAGCTGCCTTCTTGGGGAAAGGTGGGGAGGTGGATTTGAGACCAGACAGAGATCAGCCATGGTTTAATTGAATTGAAGAGCTGAATTTGCTTACTTCTGCTCCTAATTCCTATGTTCCTATGATTTCCACAATCCCCCCCCCAACAATCCCCGCCCCCCCCCCCCCCCCCCGTCTCCCATCCCCCGTCCCCCGCATCTTCCCAACCCGAAGTTAGTCAGTGATGGACACCGTACTTCGTCCCATCATCCACTGCTGCTGTCAAAAAGATAAGACCTAATTATATATTTTATGAGTGTTGCTTCCATGCTGAGAAAGACTGCAGGTTACATCAAAGCAAGATAACTACCTGGAGGTGAACTGGTGACTTGTAATAACTGGTTTCCCATCGGAGAGGTTGGCATAAGGAGAGGCGTCAAAATGACGGGAGGTGTGTAAAACGTCAAGGAAACAATTTGATGTGAAAGCTCTCAGAAAATGGGGATCTAAACGCGGGGAAGAGCAAGATGGGTTATTGTGGTATTATCGTCTCGATTTATTTTATTTATGCTTGCTAGCTCCCCTGCTTTTGAACGCGGTTCAGTGAAGGAAATTTAACAAAAAAAAAATCAGAACTCGCACAGCTGAATTCTTACCTGATGGTTCTGTCACCTCTTGCTGTGATTGGAATTGTTGTAAATCTGGTGAAAATGAGAGACTGCTGCGACTTCACATTGCCATTTACTTTCTGATGGTTGGGGGGGGGAAATGCACTAACGAGATGTCACAGTGCACAGCTCACGAGGCTGGGAATATTAGCGTTGTTGCTTTTTATGGTTGGACTGTAATCCCTCCCCGTAAGCCTCCGAGACATTACTTTGAGGGGAGATTTGAGTTTAAGATGACTACTGCATAAGTTTAAGTTTATTCATCAGTGTCACAAGTAGGCTTGCATTAACACCGCAATGAAGTTACTGTGAAAATCCCCTAGTCACCATACACTGGCGCCTGTTCGGGTACACTGAGGGAGAATTTAGCATGGCCAATGCACCTAACCAGCACGTCTATTATGCCAGCATAATTAAGGACCCCACGCACCTCGGTCATTCTCTCTTCCATCGGGAAAAAGATACAAAAGTCTGAGGTCACCTACCAACCGACTCAAGAACAGCTTCTTCCCTGCTGCCCTCAGACTTTCGAATGGATCTACCTCATATTAAGTTAATCTTTCTCTACACCCTAGCTATGACTGTAACACTACATTCTGCACCCTCTCCTTTCCTTCTTTATGGACGGTATTCTTTGTCTGTATATTGCGCAAGAGACAATACTTTTCATTGTATACTAATACACATGACAATAATAGATCAAATCAAGCCTTTCCGACTGTGGGAGGAAGCCGGAGCACCCGGAGGAAACCCACGCAGACACGGGGAGAACGTGCAGGCTCCGCACAGACTGTGACCCAAGCCAGGAATCAAACCCGGGTCCCTGACGCTGTGAGGCAGCAGTGCAAACCACTGTGCCATGGATAAACTCACTTCCATCAGTCTTGCAGCATGACAGACCAAATGTTGGCCTTAGCCACGACTCATAAAGCATTATCTAAGCCTCCCGATTGAACAAGTAATTCCATTTATGCCAATGAAAGGACAGCTCGCAATCAATTGTGCGTTTGGAATTTACTGGAAAATGGCCCGGGAATTTTATTTTATTTTATTTTGAGAGCTCTGGTTAAAGTGAGTTTGGTAAAAATGGAATGGAATTGTACTGTGGCGAACGTTGCGATGTATTCTTATTAAGTCTCAAGTCGTCTGTAGACCTGTAATTAAAATTGTGGCTTATGTTCTCTCTTGTCAAACTGCTCTGGCAAATGAAACAAAAGCTCTTAACCTTCTCTGCTGCTAATCGCTCAGTTGCACTGAAATGTCAGGATTGTGGCTGCTAGTTCTACAGGAGTATCGAATCAGCGAGTCACAACGCTGTCTCTTTTCTGGATGTGAAGCTCCCTTGGAGATCTTGATATAAATACGGTTGTCATCTACGCTTTCCTTTCTTAACCGCTACTAACAAGAGCGCTTGATCATCTTGACAGTGTTCCCAAACCGGGCAAAGCGCTTGTAACCCCAGCAGATCCAATGTTCGCGCTCTTTCCATTTAAAACGATTGGGTTTCTCTCCTTGAGAAGACACTGGGGTTAAAAGACTGCAGCCCTGGCAGAGACGATTGCTGTCAAGCGCTGCTGCTACGCCCCGTCTCATTGCATCGGGCTGCCCCTTGGAGCCTGAACCCTCGTCGCCACCGGGAAAGTGACCCACGGGACCGGGTGACTTTTGACGGGGCATAAAATCGGATGGGTTGTAAAGCCAGCATTGCACCCGATTCCATCCGAGCCCCGATGAGAGGGTGCGGTTAGGACTGCCCCCATACTCTGTAGTTGAGAAGTGGTGATGTGGAGATGCCGGCGTTGGACTGGGGTAAACACAGTAACAAGTCTCACAACACCAGGTTAAAGTCCAACAGGTTTATTTGGTAGCAAAAGCCACTAGCTTTCGGAGTGCTGCTCCTTCGTCAGGTGAGTGGGATTTCAGTTCACAAACAGGGCATATAAAGACACAAACTCAATTTACAAAATAATAGTTGGAATGCGAGTCTTTACAGGTAATCAAGTCTTAAAGGTACAGACAATGTGAGTGGAGAGAGCGATAAGCACAGGTTAAAGAGATGTGTATAACACTTCAGCGGTCACGGGCATTCGGCCTCTGATCTTTGGGTAAGCGTTCTCCAAGGCGGCCTTCACGACACACGACAACGCAGAGTCGCTGAGCAGAGACTGATAGCCAAGTTCCACACACGTGAGGACGGCCTCAACCAGGATCTTGGGTTCATGTCACACTATCTGTAACCCCCACTACTTGCCTGGGCTTGCAAAATCTCACTAACTGTCCCGGCTGGAGACAATACACATCTCTTTAACCTGTGCTTAACCCTCTCTCCACTCACATTGTCTGTACCTTTAAGACTTGATTACCTGTAATGACTCGCATTCCAACCATTATTTTGTAAATTGAGTTTGTATCTTTATATGCCCTGTTTGTGAACTGAAATCCCACTCACCTGACGAAGGAGCAGCAAGCGCTCCGAAAGCTAGTGGCTTGTGCTACCAAATAAACCTGTTGGACTTTAACCTGGTGTTGTGAGACTTCTTACTGTGTTGAGAAGTGGAACAGGTTCATTCCTTCCCCCTTTTGTATCGGGACCATTAGCTTCAGGTGACAGGAGAGTAAATCTTCATCCTTTGACGCATTGCCTTATGAATGCCAATTGGACTAGAGCAGTTCAAGAAGGCAGCTCGCCACCGCCTCCCCGATTGAGGATGAGCAATAAACATTGGCCTAGCCAATAGGGGATGGCGATGGCCTCATGGTATTATCACTAGACTATTAATCCAGAAACTCAGCTGGACCTGGGGACCCGGATTCGAATCCCACCACGGCAGATTGTGGAATTTAAATTCAATAAAAAATATCTGGGATTAAGAATCTACTGATGACCATGAAACCATTGTCGGAAAAACCCATCTGGTTCACTAATGTCCTGTAGGGAAAGAAATCTGCCGTCCTTACCTGGTCTGGCCTACATGTGACTCCAGAGCCACAGCAATGTGGTTGACTCTCAACTGCCCTCTGATAAGGGCAACTAGGGATGGGCAATAAATGCTGGCCCAGCCAGTGACACTCATGTCTCACGAGTGAACTTTTTTAAAAAGTCAGCTGACAGGGGGTGTTATTCTGCCTAAAGACTGGTTAAAGGAGTATCCTTCCTTTCGACTCTGGGCAATACAGTGCTTCCATCATGTCAACTGATTATTGATCTAATGGAGATGTGGGTGGTTACTTGGTGGATGTAACTCCTTCACCATGCACACAGGAGAGGGAAGTGGCCCTTAATTAGTTGCCTGGTAGGCTGCCACACTGCCAAAGCTCCCACCATTGGCAATGTGGCATAGCAGCAGAAAGATATCAAGCTCCCCTATGGGTTGGACAGATACTCTGATTGACAAGGGAACCAAAGGTGGGGGGGGGGGGCGGGGTGGCAGGACGCAGGCAGGCAGAGAAATTGAGTTAAGGCCACAGTCAGATCATGATCTTGTTGAATGATGGAGCAGGCTCGATGGGCTGAATGGCCTGCTCCTGCTCCCATTTCTTATGATCTCAACGTCTAGTTGCTGCCGTATTGCCAGCTCTCCAATGGGCCGGGAAAATTCAGCCCAACGAGTGAAGGAGTGAAAAGGCCCTCAACACTTCCATCATCTCCGACTACCCCCTCATTGTCCCGTCTCCTTGAAATAGGGAGGATGTTCTCCATTTTGCCCATTTTTGGTAAAAGGTTCCTCACCTGTAGCAAGAAATAATGGCCGGAACTTTCCGGCTATTCACACCGGCGGGAACATCTGGTCCCGCCAGCTACGTGCCCCACGGATGTGAGGGGTGCATTCAACGGCAAACCCCGTTGACAAGGGTGGGGCCATAAGATCCCACCACCAGCCAATGGCAGGTCACCTCCTGTTCAGCATGAATTAGTCTGGAGTGTGTATGATCCTAGTGGCCATCAGTGAAATTCATTTGTGGGACGTGGCAATTAAAAAAAAGCCACATCCCACGAGTGAATAAGGAAAAAGTTAAGCAGATAAAACGCTAAGCCTTTCATCCCAACTAATTAAATAGACCTTGGGACCAACCGAATCCTTAATGAGAGTTTTTGTAGAGCTGAGATTATGGTGCAGTTTGAGGGCTGATTTATAAGCAGTGAGTACTTTGCCTCGTTAAGTATCAGCAGCTTTATGTCGCTAATGCAGACATGAAGAATGATTCAGGTCGTCTTGTGGAGCAGAGGCATTTATAAATTTGTGTAAAGGAGAGAAATAACTCAAGGTTTAAACCACACAAATGTTTTTCTACATGGTGCACATTTAAATAGGCCGATTAATAAGCAGTGTGACCAGGTTAACAATTTGGCTAATCAACATGCAAATAATATTCTGGTACATCCTCTGGGCATCCCCTCCCCTCCAACCTCCCCCTCCCATTTTAAGGGGTCTTGTCTCTCCAAATTGTAAACAGAAAATTCCTGCCAAATGGGTGGCACAGTGGTTTAGCACTGCTGCTTCACGGCGCCAGGGACCCGGGTTCAATTCCGGCCTTGGGTCACTGTGTGGAGTTTACAAGTTCTTCCCCCGTGTCTGCGTGGGTTTCTTCCGGGTGCTCCGGTTTCCTCCCACACTCCAAAAGATGGGCAGGTTAGGTGGATTGGGATGCTAAATTCTCTCAAGGTATATGGGTTAGGGGAATTACTGGGGTAAATATGTGGGGGATACAGGGATAGGGCATGGGTAAGATGCTCTGTCGGAGGGAAAGTGCAGACCCGATGGGCCAAATGGCCTCCTTCTGCACTGCAGGGATTCTATAAATTCGATGATGCTTTGCTGGGCCCGTTATGAATGCACCTTCCTTGTCCATCAAGTCCGGGGATGGGACTTGAACCCAGAGCTTCTGGCTCAGAGGCAGGGACCCCCTTGGTGTCAGGGGGATTAGCAGGGTAAATAAGTGGGGTTACTGGGATAGGGCCTGGGTGGGATTGTTGTTGGTGCAGGCTCGGTGGGCCGAATGGCCTCCTTCTACCCTGCAGGGATTCGATGATTCTTCAATGTACTTGGACAAGCTGCGAGATCGCCAGTGTGGGGTCACAGGCTCACGCTCAGCTCTCATGCCCTTCCCTGATCTCCATTCCAAGAGCAAAGTCTTCAGGATGCCTTCCATGTGATTTTTTGTGTGTGGAATTTAATTAGGCCCCTGCAGACGGTTTTCCAAGCTGGGAGTGAATACTCTGGGGTGGGCCACTGGCATCTGCCGCTTGCCCTGACGTCTCTCCCCCCCCAGCCCCCTCCGCCCCACACACCCCTCCATGGCCACACCCTTCCCCCCTCTCTCCTCACACCCTGCACACTGTGCAGCTGCCAGTGGAGTGGTTCCACTGGGTCTGGGAGGCAATTCATAGAATTATCAAATCATAGAATCCCTACAGTGCAGAAAAAGGCCATTTGGCCCATCGAGCCCGCACCGACCACAATCCCACCCAGGACCTATTCTTGTCACCCCCCCATTATTTACCCTGCTAATCCCCTGACACTAAGGGAGAATTTAGCATGGCCAATCCTCCTAACCTGCACATCTTTGGAGTGTGGGAGGAAACGTACGCAGACATAAGGAGAAGGTGCAAACTTCACACAGATAGTGACCCGAGGCTGGAATTGAACCCGGGTCCCTGGCACTGTGGGGCAGCAGTGCTAACCACTGTGCCACCATGCCGCCCCTGCAGGTTCCAGAGGACCCTCGGCTGACACACTGGCTGGTACTCTGGTACTTAGGCAGAGCTGTTGGAAAAATATACCTCTGGAGCTTGCTAGAAAGATCCTCACCAACGGCGACAGCCAATCAACGCAGGATAGAAGGCCGCCCGAGGCCTATGTCAAAAGTAATAAATGTTTGAGAACTGCCCTTATTCCCATAGTTTCCACATATTTCCAAAGTCTGCATCATTGTGACACAGTTGCAGTTTGACAAATGGTACGTGTTGCCCAAGACTGTGCCTGGGATATAGAAACTAGAAGCAGGAGTAGGCCATTCAGCCCTTCGAGCCTGCTCCGCCATTCATTTTGATCATGGCTGATCATCGAATTCAATATCCTGATCCCACCTTCCCCCCTCCCCCTTGATCCCTTTAGCCCCAAGAGCTAATATCAAATGAAGGCGGCACGGTGGCACAGTGGTTAGCGCTGCTGCCTCACAGCGCCAGGGACCTGGGTTCAATTCCCGGCTTGGGTCACTGTCTGTGTGGAGTTTGCACATTCTTCCCGTGTCTGCATGGGTTTCCTCCGGGTGCTCCGGTTTCCTCCCACAGTCCAAAGATGTGCAGGGTCAGGTGGATTGGCCATGCTAAATTGCCCCTTAGTGTCAGGGGGACTAGCTAGGGTGAATGCATGGGGTTATGGAGATAGGGCCTGGGTGGGATTGTGTTTGGTGCAGACTGGATCGGTCAAATGGCCTCCTTCTGCTCTGTAGAATTCTATGATTCTATGATTGTTCCTTTAATCGCAATTGGTTAAAACTTTGTTAGCTAAGGCAAGGGTGGTAACAGTGAATCATTCTGGAGGTACTGAGGTAAAGTTTAATGAAACTGTTGATTGTCAGAAAAACCCATCTGGTTCACTAATGTCCTTCAGGGAACAAAATCTGCCACCCTCACCTGGTCTGGCCTACATGTGACTCCAGAGCCACAGCAATCTGGTTGACTCTCAACTGCCCTCTGAAATGGCCTAGCAAGCCACTCAGTTCAAGGGCGACTAGAGATGAACAACAAATGCTGGCGATCCAGCAACACCCATGTTCCTTGAGCGAATATTAAAGAAAATGCGCTGTTGTCTGGGAGGTAACCCAACTAGACTAATCTCTTGGAAAATAAGTTCAATTTTCATCAATTAAAACCATCAGGGCAAAAATTCAGGCTAGCTCTACAACGAAGCAACGATCTGCTCCATCCAGTTGTTGAAGGGTGAAGTCAGTGAGAGTTGTAACAACACCAGGTTAAAGTCCAACGGGTTTATTTGGTAGCAAATGCCATTAGCTTTCGGAGCGCTGCTCCTTCGTCAGATGGAGTGGATATCTGCTCTCAAACAGGGCACAGAGACACAAAGAATACTGATTAGAATGCGAATCTCTACAGCCAACCAGGTCTTAAAGATACAGACAATGTGAGTGGAGGGAGCATTAAGCACAGGTTAAAGAGATATGTATTGTCTCCAGACAGGACAGCCAGTGAGATTCTGCAAGTCCAGGAGGCAAGCTGTGGGGGTTACTGATTATGTGACATAAACCCAAGAAGGGTAAAGTGTACAGGGCTGCAAAGGGGGATAGGAGGAGGGTGAGGGGGAAAGCGTTTAGCCACGATGCTCTGGCCCTCCGGGCGCATGAGGCACACTTGGTCGACTAGCTCATTGTTTCCTGCCAGCTAATTTTACATTGGTGCACCCCATTATTCATGATGTATCTATCAAAATCAATCACCCCTAGATGTGGGAAGAATGTTCCCGATGTGGGGAAAGTGCAGAACTAGGGATCACAGTCCAAGAATATGGGGTTAGTCATTCAGGACTGAGATAAGGAAATACTTCTTCACTCAGAGAGTTGTGAACCTGTGGAATTCTCTACCACAGAAAGCTGTTGGGGCCAGTTGGTTAGATATATTCAAGAGGGAGCTGGACGTGGTTCCAGTGGCGAAAAGGATCAAGGGGTATGGAGAGAAAGCAGGAGTGGGATACTGAGAGTGCATGACCAGCCACGATCATATTGAATGGTGGTGGAGGCTCGAAGGGCCGAATGGCCTCCTCCTACACCTATCTTCTATGTTTCAGTCTGGGTCAGTAAGTCCACTGTCCAGTCTCAACAGTGTACGGGAGCCGAATCTTTGAGTTGCTGAGGAGATTTTTGCACTTGGTTGCTAAAGCTGCAGCTTACTAACTAGCAGTTGCCACGCAAGAGCGCTTGCAATCTTCACTCCGCAAGCTGATCTTCAATAACAACTCGGCCTCCTTCCAGTCTTCGAAAAGCCCTCGATTTTGGGTGGGGGGGGGGGGGTTCCCCCCTCCGATCGGGTGATTTTCAACTTTTTTCCGATTAAAACCAAAATACTAACACCCATTGTTTCCTGCTGCCTCTTCACTATCCCAACAGCTGCTCCTCTTGGTAACTTTCTTTCTCTCCTCTTTCCTGAACTGATGGAAAGAATCCGTCACCGCAGTCAGCAGCCTATTTGACCTTTTCACAGATTTGACTTTGGAAGAAGTCCGCAAATTCGAATGCCAGATGCAAGTTGAAACCAACCAAAAAATTGGAACGCAGGCCCCTGCAACCCCTGACCCATAGCGTTTCTATTGGACAAATGTATGTTTTTTTTTACAATTCCTTTTGTTTCCTTCATTATTTTTATACCTATTTACATAATATGGGGTGGCACAGCGGTTAGCACAGTGCTGCCTCACAGCGCCAGGGACCCTGGTTCGATTCCTGGCTTGGGTCACTGTCTGTGTGGAGTCTGCACATTCTCCCCGTGTCTGCGTGGGTTTCCTCCGGGTGCTCCCAAAGATTAAAAGTAAAGTAAATTAAAGTTTATTTATTAGCCACAAGTTGGCTTACATTAACACTGCAATGAAGTTACTGTGAAAATCCCCTAGTCGCCACACTCCGGCGCCTGTTTGGGTACATTGGCCAAATTCTCCCTCAATGTACCCAAACAGGCACCGGAGTGTGGCGACTAGGGGATCTTCACAGTAACTTCATTGCAGTGTTAATGTAAGCCGACTTGTGGCTGACAAATAAACTTTAATTTACTTTACTTTTAATCTTTGGGAGGAAACCGGAGCACCCGGAGGAAACCCACGCAGACATGGGGAGAATGTGCAGACTCCACACAGACAGTGACTCAAGCCGGGAATCGGACCCGGGTCGCGATGTGTGGGTTGGGTGGATTGGCCATTCTAAATTGCCCCTTTGCGTCAGGGGGACTAGCTAGGGTAAATGCATGGGGTTATGGGGATAGGGTCTGGGTGGGATTGTGGTCTGTGTAGACTTGATGGGCCGAATGGCCTCCTTCTGCGCCGTAGGATTCTATGATTCTATAAAGATGTCTTATTTTATGCCCATTTGTGGAATTATGCTTTGAAACTGCTCTCTCAGGACTTGCAGTCGAACTGTAAGTGTTTTCGATGTCACAGCTTGGCAGTGTTTTGTTTGAAGATCTTGGTACCCTTTGAGCCTTACAGATCTACGGTTTTCTCTTTTTTTAAAAACAATTCAATGTAGAGAAGTAATGTTTCGTGGCTTTTCAATCCCTCTAAGGCCAACAGTAACTGAAGGATTTGGAAATGAAGAGAATTGCTGAGAAGAGAGACGTGCTGTCAAAGTTTTTCATCTTGCACTCATCAGGACAGGCACAAGAGTGCCAAATTTCAAAGGGAATTCTATTTATGCCGCAGGAGACAGGAGTGCTGATTGGTGGTCAGCACGTCGATTCTGATTGGAGAAGGTGTGGCAATGGAGAATGTTCCAGAGAAATATTGTCCCCTATGCTTTTGCTTAATTCAAATAAGGTACAATGCCTGGGCATGTTCTTTTGGCCTGTAGGGGGCAGGTCCCTGCATATGAGAGTATATGTAGCTTCCAGCAAAAACAAGACATTGCAAGCCTGACTGATAATCTTAAACTGTTTGTGTAACTCTTAGCACAATCCGGATTGTTTAACAAGTGCCGTCCAATCTCATCTAATGTTGGACATTATGGCCGAAATTCTCCCATCCCGCCCATCCTGGGAATCGTAGCGGGCAAGACAGAATTTCCGGTCTTGGGGCGCACGCGGCTGGAAAATCCCACTCTCTGTCTTGGGTTTTGCAAGCATGTACTGGTTGAGTGCAGTCAATTTAATATCATTTCTTTGTGAATCCTCCTTCAATCTTTTACAATTCACATCAAATGGCCAGTGTTAGACCTTCAGAAGTTTAAAAAGGCCTTTTTTTAAAAAATGGTAGCTCTAGGATAGGGTGGGCTGGACAACCATGTTTCTAGGGGGGAATTTGGTAACGGATCAAGGAGGGACTCCTTGCACATTCTCTGCAGATTTTGCATTTTGGTAAATCGAACCAAGACAGGACTTACTCAGTTAATGGTAGGGCATTGGGGAGAGTTATAGAACAAAGAGATCGAGGGACGCTGGTTCATAGCTCCTTGAAAGTGGAGTCACAGATGGACAGGGTGGTGAAGAAGGCATTCAGCATGCTTTGTTTCATTGGTCAGAACATTGAATACAGGAGCTGGGACGTCTTGTTGAAGTTGTACAAGACATTGTACAACTTCCAAGGCCCCACTTGGAATACTGTGTACAGTTCTGGTCACCCTATGAGAGAAAGGATATTATTAAACTAGAAAAAGTGCAGAAACGATTTACTTGGATGCTACCAGGACTTGATGGTTTGAGTTATAAGGAGAGGCTGGATAGACTGGGACTTTTTTCTCTGGAGCGTAGGAGGCTCAGGGCTGATCTTATAGAGGTCTATAAAATAATGAGAAGCATAGATCAGCTAGATAGTCAACATCTTTTCCCAAAGGTAGGGGAGTCTAAAACTAGAAGGCATAGGTTTAAGGTGAGAGGGGAGAGATGCAAAAGTGTCCAGAGGGGCAATTTTTTCACACAGAGGGTGGTGTGTATCTGGAACAAGCTGCCAGAGGTAGTAGTAGAGGCGGGTACAATTTTGTCTTTTAAAAAGCATTTAGACAGTTACATGAATAAGATGGGTATAGAGGGATATGGGCCATTGGGATTAGCTTAGGGGTTTAAAAAAAAGGGTGGCGTGGACAGGTTGGGCCGAAGGGCCTGTTTCTGTGCTGTAAACCTCTGTGACTCTATGAAATTTGCCTGGTTTGACAAAGGGATGAAAGGGATGCCTCTGTGGCCCAGGGTTCGGAGGTCAGAGGGCAAGGGGCCCTGAATCCCTTGCTGTCCAATCAGTAAGCGTTCAGAGTGAGTGCACACACACGGCTTCAACATTTTTAAAAGGAGGACTTCAGGCAGCCCAGAGGTTGTGATGTCTCCACAGTGATTGATAGGCAGGAGCCTGAGGCCTTTAAAGCAAAACTCGCTGGTCTGATTCGAGCCTCCTGCGGACGTATTGGAGCCTACCTTCAAAATACTAATGATCCCAATGACAGAGGGTTGTCAAGGACGAACAAGCACAGCCCCTAAAGGTTACCACGTTACATCCCGTGTTCTTTTCACACTCTCAACAACACCCTTCAGTTCGAAGACACCCCAGTCCTTTGGTGACAATCCGGGCTTTCAGAACTGACACCCTCCCATGGGGCATGGAAAAACATCCACATACCAATAAAAGGGTCCTGCCTTTAACTGCCTCATTGATTGTAAACCAATCAAATCAATCAAAATGTATTGAATGAACAGCCAGTCGCCACCTCAAAGGTAACCAATCAAATCCCTGAGGCAATTAAAGCTTATCTTTTGCAACCACATTGACTTTCTCATTCACCTCACTAAATGCCTTTAAAAGTTACATTTATGGCACAATAAACACATGAAATCAAAAACTCGTAAAGAATTACAACATTTTCCTGTTCCTGTCTTCCACAATACCATCTGCCAATCTCTGCTTACAGAGTCCTTCCTCTCTCATAGAATCCGACCGTGCAGAAGGAGACCATTCGGCCCATCGAGCCTGCACCGACCACAATCCCACCCAGGCCCTATCCCCATAACCCCCATGTATTTACCCTAGCTAGTCCCCCCCCCCCGTGACACTAAGGGGTAATTTAGCATGGCCAATCCACCTAACCCGGGATGTCTTTCGGACTGTGGGAGGAAACTGGAGCACCCGAGGAAACCCAGGCAGACACGGGGAGAATGTGCAGACTCCACACAGACAGTGACCCAAGCCGGGAATCGAACCTGGTGCTGTGAGGCAGCGGTGCTAATCACAGTGCCACCGTACCGCCCCTCAGGCTTCTCTTTGTTCAAAAGGTTAAATGAAAGAAAGACTGGGATTTATAGAAGTGATTTTTGATAAGCACCAGACCATCTCAAAGCGTTTTGCAAGCGATTGAGTGCTTTTGAAATGTAGGGTAGGAAAATCCTGCCTTTCCTGCCGATGGGATCTTCCGATCCCGTCGAAGTGGAACCTTTGCGGCGGGTTCCCGGCAGTGGAGTAGAGTCATAGAATTCCTACAGTGCAGAAGAGGCCATTCGGCCCATCGAGTCTGCACCGATTCTCCCCTGCCCATTCCTCACACATTGAGCATAGCTAATCCACCAAACCTACACATCGTGAGACACCAAGGGGCAATTTAGCACAGCCAATCCATCTAACCTACACATCTTGGACACTAAGGGGCAATTTAGCACAGCCAATCCATCTAACCTACACATCTTGGACACTAAGGGGCAATTTAGCACAGCCAATCCATCTAACCTACACATCTTGGACACTAAGGGGCAATTTAGCACAGCCAATCCATCTAACCTACACATCTTGGACACTAAGGGGCAATTTAGCACAGCCAATCCATCTAACCTACACATCTTGGACACTAAGGGGCAATTTAGCACAGCCAATCCATCTAACCTACACATCTTGGACACTAAGGGGCAATTTAGCACAGCCAATCCATCTAACCTACACATCTTGGACACTAAGGGGCAATTTAGCACAGCTAATCCATCTAACCTACACATCTTGGACACTAAGGGACAATTTAGCACAGCCAATCCATCTAACCTACACATCCTGAGACACTAAGGGGCAATTTAGCATGGCCAATCCATCTAACCGACACATCTTTGGAGTGTGGGAGGAAACCGGAGCACCCGGAGGAAACCTATGCAGACACGGGGAGAATGTGCAGACTCCACACAGACAGTGACCCAAGCCGGGAATCGAACCCGGGTCCCTGGCGCTGTGAGGGAGCAGTGCTAACCACTGTGCCACCGTGCCGCCCAAAAGGGCAAGCCAAGCAGGGCTGGACGACCCCACTTGCGGCCAATGGAGAAACTCACTGCAGCGGTGAGGAGGGGAGGGAGGTGAAAAATCCATGCGGTAGACACTGTTGTAGTGTAGGAAATGCAGCAACCAGTGAGGCACTCCCTCAGTACTGCACTGGGACGTTGGTATTGATTTTTATACCCAGGTCCAGGAGTGGGCCTTGAACCCATAACCTTGTGATCCTTGGGCAGGAATAGTGCCAACTACACCACAGCTGACCAAACAGTGTGAGTAGTTTTAACAGAGCCAAGAGTCCAAACAGTTTATGGGCCACTTGCGCAGATGACCCACCAGCCTCCTGGCAGGTGCACTCACAGTAACTTCCAATTTATTTCTCGTAAGGCCACTTCACATCCCATCAAATAGTCCTGCCTCAAAAAATACCAATTATAATCAGAAATTATGCACATTACTAGGTAAGGGAGGCATGGCGGCACAGTGCTTAAGACTGCTGCCTCACAGCAACAGGGACCAGGGTTTAATTCCGGCCTTGGGTTACTGCCTGTGTGGAGTTTCATGTTCTCCCCGTGTTTGTGTAGGTTTCCTCCCGGTGCTCCAGTTTCCTCCCACACTCCAAAGATATGCAGGTTGGGTGGATTCATCATAGAATCCCTACAGTACAGAAAGAGGCCATTCGGCCCATCGAGTCTGCACCGACCACAATCCCACCCATATCCCTATATATTTACCCACTAATCCCTCTAACCTATGCATCTCAGGACACTGGGCAATTTTTAGCATGGCCAATCAACCTCACCCGCACATCTTTGGACTGTGGGAGGAAACCGGAGCACCCGGAGGAAACCCACGCAGACACAAGGAGAATGTGCAAACTCCGCACAGACAGTGACCCAAGCCGGGAATCGAACCCAGATCCCTGGAGCTGTGAAGCAGCAGCGCTAACCACTGTGCTACCGTGCCGCCATTGGCCATGCTATATTCTCCCTTGGTGTCCAATGATGTGCGGGTTAGATGGATTGGCCATGATAAATTGCCCCTTCTGTCAGGGGGATTGGCAGGGTAAATACGTGGGGTTACGGGGATAGGGTCAATTGTTGTCAGTGCAGGCACGATGGGCCGAATGGCCTCCTCCTGCGCTGTAGGGATTCTATTCTATAGATCTTTCAGCCGGAGAGAGCAGTGCAAATGCATAGATACATACTCCGCATGCGTGTAACTTGAAGTTCTGACGTATGGGGAGAAACTGCATCCCGGTGACATGTAACCCAGGCCACAGGATATCCACCTCAATTATGAGGCTGTCCCGTAAAAGTCGGGGCGGTTGTTCACCCTGCTGCAGGCCCCTCATTTCAAATTTTTCTGAACAGGCCCCAACTCAGGGCTTCCCCGCCACAGAGCCACACCCACAGGTTCTCCCAGGCCTTCTCATAGATAACACCACTTTTTCTTGGGGCCCAGTTCTTCTGGCTGAAGCCCAGGCCTAGGCCTGCACTGTAAGGCCTATGCAGGCTCTGGCCCAACTTCATTTGTGTGCATCCCATCTCCCCCACCCCCACCCTTCTTTCCTCCCCCCCCCCCCCCACTTCCATCTCCCTGGGGAGGAACAGCTGTTCTGCCTCATCCAGATCAAACAACCCTCCTCATAACTTACATATGGACATTTATGTACAAGGCCCAGCATGGTGACATCGCCATAATGCCTCTCGGGCATCTGCATGGCAACATTTGACCCTATTCCTGATTAAGTTGGTGAAATTATGAGGTTAATTTGTGCTGAGGTAAATTGGTGAATCCATACCGACCTTTGCTTACTCAAAGCTAAACAGTTCAGTTACTCAAACGATGAAAATCTCCCTAATCTCTGTTTGACTGAATTTGGAAGCAATAAGTCATCCCAGCAATAAAGGAATGATTGTTGCCAAACCGCGGGGTTGCAAACATTCTTTGACTGGATCAAATACCATGGCTCGGTTAAGAACAGCACATTAATAAAGCAGTCAGGGACATGGCTAGAATGTTCAGTTAAACCCAACTACAAAAAAACTGAACTTTTAACCCAGACCAGAAAGCATTGAGTCACAGAATCATAACATGCAGAAGGAGGCCATTCAGCCAATCCAGCCTGTGCTGGCCCCTTGAAGGAGCTTCCAATTATCCCCACTCCGCCAGCTCTCTCCCCACGGCCCCCGCAATTTTTTTCTCTTTAACATATCTATCCAGTTCCCTTTTGAAAGCTACTGTTGGATCTATTTCCACCGCCCCTTCAGGCAGCACATTCCAGATCACAACAGATAAAGTAAAGTTTATTCATTAGTCACAAGTAAGGCTTACATTAACGCTGCAATGAAGTTACTGTGAAATTCCCCTAGTCGCCACATTCCAGCGCCTGTTCGGGTCAATGCACCCTAACCAGCACGTCTTTCAGACTGTGGGAGGAAACCGGAGCACCCGGAAGAAACCCACGCAGACACGGGGAGAATGTGCAGACTCTACACAAACAGTGACCCAAGCTGGGAATCGAACCTGGGTCCCTGGCGCTGTGAGGCAGCAGTGCGAACCACTGTGCCATCGTGCCGCCCCTGTGTTACTTGTGTTTAAAGATAAAGTCCGCTCTGGTCCCTTTGCCAATAATGTAAATTGCATCCCCTGGTTATCAGCCCTGCTCTCATACTGCAGTTCCGCTCCTCCAGTCAGGTTGCATTCCTTTCCTGAAAGATAAGTCTGTAACTGGAAAGGAACTTTTCCCCTTAGGAAAGGGGTCAATGAATACTTGAAGCGCCATAGCATTCAAGATCAACTGCTGGAAAATGGGATGAGAATAGATAGGTGCTTGATGGCTGGCACAGACACAGTAGCTAAAGGGCCACTTAGAAGAATAGAATAGAATCCCTACAGTGCAGAAGGTGACCATTCGGCCCATCACCATCAACAATCCCACCCAGGCCCTATCCTGGACCCTATATATTTACCCTACTAGTCCCCCTAACCTACACATCTTGGGACACTAGGGTCAATTTAGCATAGCCAATCAACCTAACCCACACACCTTTGGACTGTGGGAGGAAACTGGAGCACCCGGAGGAAACCCACGCAGACACGGGGAGAACGTGCAAACTCCACACAGTCACCCAAGGCCGGGAATCGAACCCAGGTCCCTGGCGCTGTGCTACCGTGCCATCCAGTTGGCTATATGAATCTAGGTAAACATGATCCCAGTACACTATGGGATGTTATTTGTTGAATGCTTTTCGTTATAATCACAGGCTCTCTGATGGTCGAGGGGAGCGAAGCTTCTTTCCAATGTTGCACTAAGCTTCAAGAGAGCAGGACTGGTTGTAGTCTGGGGAGCCAGAATTGGCATCAAGGGGATGTTTTTATTAATTCGTGACATGGGCGTCACTGGCTGGCCAGCATTTATTGCCCATCCCTAGTTGCCCAGGGAGAGCAGTTGAGAGTCAACCACATTGCTGTGGCTCTGGAGTCACACGTAGGCCAGACCAGGTAAGGGCATAGAACTGGATTCTATGGGTTTTCCTAGAATCCCTGCAGTGCAGAAGGAGGCCATTTGGCCCATCAAGTCTGCACCGACCACAATCTCACCCAGACTTTATCCCCGCAACCCCACATATCTACCCTGTTTGTCCCCCTGACAATAATGGGCAATTTTCCATGGCCAAATCCACCAAACCCGCACATTTTTGGAGTGTGGGAGGAAACCAGAGTACCCGGAGGAAACCCACGCAGATATGGGGAGAATGTGTAAACTTCACACAAACAGTGACCCGAGGCCGGAATTGAACCCGGGTCCCTGGTGCTGTGAGCCAGCAGTGCTAACCACTGTGCCACTGTGCTGCCCTCGAGCCTGCTCCACTATTCATGCCTGATCTCAAGGGGCGACATAGTGACACAGTGCTGTCTCACAGCACCTGGGACCTGGGTTCGATTCCGGCCTTGGGTTTAATTTAGTTTCATTTATTTGTCAGTGTCACAAGTAGGCTTATATTCACAATGCAATGAAGTTACTGTGAGAATCTCCTAGTCGCCACACTCAGACGCCTGTTCGGATACACTGCGGGAGAATTTAGCATGGTCAATGCACCCTAACCAGCACATCTTTTGGACTGTGGGAGGAAACCGGAGCACCCGAAGGAAACCCACACAGACGCGGGGAATTGAGCCCGGGTCCTTGGCGCTGTGAGGCAGCAGTGCTAACCGCTGTGAGGCAGCAGTGCTAACCACTGTGCCACCGTGCCGCCCATCTGTCTGTGTGGAGTTTGTGCATTCTTCCCGTGTCTGCGTGGGTTTCCTCCGGGTGCTCCGGTTTCCTCCCACAGTTCAAAGATGTGCATATTAGGTGGATTGGCCATGCTAAATTGCCCCTTAGTGACCCAGATGTGTAGGTTAAGCCATGGGAAATGTGTGAGGTTACAGGGATAGGGCGGGGCAGAGGGCCTGGGTGAAATATTCTGTCAGAGTGTTGGTGCAGACTCGATGGGCAGAATGGCCTTTTCTGCACTGTAGGGATTTTATATTCCATTATATTCTATTCATTTTAGCCTCATCTCCACCTTCCTGCCTGTTTCTCGTAAGCCTTAATTTCATCCCTCTATTAATTAAAAACCTATCTCCCTCCTCCTTAAATTTCTTTAGTGCTTCACCGCACTCTGGGCTAAAGAATTCCACAGATTCACCACCCTTTAAGTGAAGTAATTCCTCCTAATTTCTGTTTTAAATCTGCCGCTCCTTAGCATAAAACTACGGCCTCTCGTTCTAGAATGTCCAACAAGAGGAAACATCCACTCCATATCTGCCTCTTATTCTTCTAAACCCCAGCGAATATAGGCCTAAACACAATCTCGCTTCAGTCCTAGTCCGGTTACATTACCACTACTCTGAAATGCACTGGTTTTCTGATCCAGTTATATAACCACTACTCTGGAACACACTGGATTGCTGGTCTTGTTATATAAACCACTACTCTGGAATGCACTGGATTTCTGATCCAATTACAGAACTTACTACTCGAACACACTGGATTTCTGGTCCGGTTGCACAACCATTACTCGGGAGCACACTGGATTGCTAGTCCAGTTACATAACCAATATCCTGGAACACACTGGATTGCTGGTCTTGTTACATAAATCACTACCCTGGAACACACTGGCTTTCTGATCCAGTTACATCACCACTACTTTGGAACACACTGAATTGCTAGCTCACTTACACAACTGCGACTCTGGAACACACTGGATTGCTGGTCTCATTACATAAACCACTACTCTGGGACGCACTGGATTTCTGATCCAGTTACATAGCCACTACTCTGGAACTCACTGGATTGCTCGTCCAGTTACATAACCACTACTCTGGAACTCACTGGATTGCTAGTTCAGTTACATAACCACTACTCTGGAACTCACTGGATTGCTAGTTCAGTTACATAACCCACTGCTCTGGAACTCACTGGATTGCAAGTCCAGTTACATAACCACTACTCTGGAACTCACTGGATTGCTAGTTCAGTTACATAACCACTACTCTGGAACTCACTGGATTGCTAGTCCAGTTACATAGGTTACTACTCTGGAACAAACTGGATTGCTAGTCCAGTTACATAGGCTACTACTCTGGAACACACTGGATTTCTTGCCCAGTTGCATAACAAATACCCTGGAACACAGTGGATTTCTGAGCCGGCTACATAACCACTACTCTGGAACAGACTGGATTGCTGGTCTGGTCACATAAACCGTTACTCCGGAACACACTGGATTGCTAGTCCAATTATGTAACCACTAATCTGGAATGCACTGGGTTGCTAGTCCAGTTACATAACCACTATTCTGGAACGCACTGGTTTTCTGATCCACTTATATAAACCACTGTGCTGTATTGCCACCTATTAATATAAACTCCATATCTTAGGTAATGTGGGAGTCTGTTTTACAGACTGTCAACCAATTCTGAATCCTAGAGACAATCAGGTAAAGACGTGGGACTTGTACAGGGCTGTCGGCACAGTTGCTAAGTGGTGTGTGCTACACTCAGGTCGGGGTTGGGTGTTAGGATGACTCTCGCGCGTGCTGAATGTGGCTCAGTGCTGCTGCAGCAGTGATAGGGACTCTGGAGCTGGGGGTCAGGAGAGGAAGTGAAATCAGCTTCTAATTTCATTGAAAATGGGGCAATTTCTCCGATGGAGACGGAATCTCCTGGCTGATACCAATATTGAACATTTCTCACTGAGGAGAAAAAAAGACCAGAATCCCAATCCTGCAGTGGACCTTGGTGCTGGAATCCACATTCCAGATAGCAGGCGGTTCAATCCTGCCTTTTGGTAGCACCCAGCTCTTTCATTAGATCCACATGGAGATTTCGATCGAAAGCCTTGGAAAGAAAAGTAAATGGAATTCTCCCAAGTTCTGACAAACCTGCAGAAAGTTCCACCCTCCCTCAAATATTCCCCCACAGAGCAAAACTCGCCCCTTTTTTCACTGTCCCAGGAATTCCAAGATACTTGGCATACATTAAAGCACAAACATTAAAGAGATTCCTCCCTCGTTTCTGATTCCACTTGTGGTTAGAAGTTAAAGTCATGTTCTATAATGTTAGAATAAATGCTCACCCCCCTTTCCCCCACCCCCCCGGGTATCTCTGAGATACTGATCTGTAAAACGTTGCCATTCTCCCTTTCTATCCGGAGTTAGACAGGTTTTTGATAGACAAGGGGTAGTGTGTGTGTGTGTGTGTGCATATATGTGTGTGTATATGTGTGTGTGTACATGCGTGTCTGTGTGTGTATATGTGTGTGTGTGTATATCCTTGTGTGTGTATGTCTGTGTTTGTATATGTCTGTGTGTGTATTACATATATATCTAGTGTGTATATGTCTGTGTGTATATGTATATATATATGTGTGTGTGTGTATGCATGTATATGTGTGTGTGTCTATGTCTGTGTTTGTATATGTCTGTGTGTGTGTGTATATGCGTGTGTGTCTATGTCTGTGTGTATAATTGTTTGTGTGTATATGTCTGAGTATATATATATATATACATTGTGTGTGTGGGGGAGAGGTGGCAGATAGCAAGGTAGAGTTGAGACACAAGCAGATCAGCCATAATCTTATTGAATGATGGAGCAGGTTGGAGGGGCCATATGGTATGTATCCTGCTGCTAAGTGCTATGTTCCTAACCGTTTTTAAATTCAATATCTATGTCTGCCACCGTACCAATAATCCATAGAATCCCCACAATGCCGTTCAGCCCATCGGGTCTGCACCTCCACTCCTCTGCACTGTAGGATTCTATGAGAAAAACACTCTACCCAGGCCCACTTCCCCGCCCTACCACTATAGCCGTGGCTAATCCACCTAACCTGCACATCTCTGGACACTAAGGGGTGATTTACCATGACTTATTCATCTAACCTGCACATCGTGAGACACTAAGGGGCAATTTAGCATGGCCAATCCATCCAACCTACACATCTTTGGACAGTGGGAGGAAACCGGAGCACCCGGAGGAAACCCACGCAGACACAGGGAGAACGTGCAAACTCCACACAGACAGTCGTCCAAGGCCGGAATCGAACCTGGCGCTGTGGGGCACCATGCTGCTGTACAGAATGCACTGCCTTCGATCAGAAGGGTTCTCTAGCATCTATTTCCATAGTGCACCAATTGGGTGAGTATAATGCTCTCCGCAAACTCTGAAGGTGCCTTCACAGCTCTTGTTAAAGAGGAGCAGAGATCTCAGTCTTTGGCGCCGGGCCAGATCAAACCTTTGAATGATTGATTGATGATGGGACTTAACGAAGATAAACCTGTTTCAGGGTAATTTTAGTATAATTGCGCATCCTTGTAAACCGCACACAACAACCCACTTATTCCACTTCATCTAGCTAATGAACCTCTCAGCTTCCCATCATCAAGACCTACCTTCATAGCAGCATCTTGAGAAGCTTCAAGTAATGCTTTAAAACCCTTCTTCTTTAGCCTTCCTTTCATAGAAGCAGAAGACAAGCACATCTTTGGACTTTTGAACCATATTTGTCTTGTGGTCCAACTCACCAAATACTAGCATCCAACTGCATTTCAACATCTTTGATTTGATTTGATTTGATTTATTATTGTCACATATATTAGTATACAGTGAAAAGTATTGTTTCTTGCGCGCTATATAGACAAAGCATACCATTCATAGAGAAGGAAAGGAGAGAATGCAGAATGTAGTGTTACAGTCATAGCCAGGGTGTAGAGAAAGATCAACTTAATGCGAGGTAGGTCCATTCAAATGTCTGACAGCAGCAGGGAAGAAGCTGTTCTTGAGTCGGTTGGTACATGACCTCAGATTTTTGTATCTTTTTCCCGAAGGAAGAAAGTGGAAGAGAGAATGTCCGGGGTGTGAGCATATTATTCCAACTATTTATCACCCCTGTTTTCAATTTGTTATCCACAATTTTCCCCCATTGGCCTAACTCACCATTTAATATCTTATCAACCTCAACACTGTCTCAGTTAACCTTCCTGTTTCTATTCTGTGTAGAATTTAAGGGACGGCAGTGGCTTTTGGTTTGACTTATTATAGTCAAGTGTATTGGGATACAGTGAAAGATATTGTTTCTTGCGCGCTATACACACAAAGCATACCGTTCATAGGGACTATTAATCCAGAAACTGTTCATAGAGTATATAGGGGAGAAGGAAAGGAGAGGTTGCAGAATATAGTCTCACAGTCATAGCTAGGATGTAGAGAAAAATCAACTTAATATAAGGCAGGTCCATTGACGGCAGCAGGGAAGAAGCTGTTCTTGAGATGATCGGTACGTGATCTCAAACTTTTGTATCTTTTTCCCAATGGAAGGAGGTGGAAGAGAGAATGTCCAGGGTGCGTGGGGTCCTTGATTATGCTGGCTGCTTTTCCAAGGCAGCAGGAAGTGCAGACAGGGCCAATGGGTGGGAAGCTGGTTTAGAGTCACAGGGCCCGATTTTACCATTTTCATTCTAAGTGCCGAATCTGGGCGTAGTACAGATCCGACTTAGAAATCCGCTTTCAGGCGCCCTCATACGCTCTCAACCATCTCCAGTCCGATTCGCGCTGTGGGCGGAGCTTAGCGCTGCCGGAATGATCGGTCCTCTGAACTGCGCATGTGCAGTTAGAAAAAAATTGGAAAAGGCGCACCCGTGTCAGATCGCTCCCAAACCGCAGAAAGCGGAGAAAGCGGCCCGAGAGCGAAAAGCGGGAGCGAGGGTGTATCTCGGGGCGGGGGGGGGGGGGGGGGCGGCACAGATGGATCTCTGGTGGAGGGGGGGCAGATGGATCTCTGGTGGGGGTGCGGGGGCGCGGAGGGGTCCGCTGCCACTCTGCGGGTGATCGATGGGTGGGGAGGGGGGCAGGGGTGGCGGTCGGTCTGGGTAGCGGGGGGTGGTGGATAAGGGGGACAGTGATGTGTGGGTGTGCCCCTTATTCAACCCCCCCCCGCTACCCAGACCAATCACCACCCCTGCTCCCCTCACCGATCACCTGCAGAGTGGCAGCAGACCCCCCTGCCCCCCCACCAGAGATCCATCTGCCCCCCCCCCCTCCCCGAGATACATCTTACCCTCCTCCCCCCCCCCCCCCCGCCCCCAAGACAATGATCCGGCCTCACTCCCTCCCACCTCTCCCCCCCCCCCCCCCCCCCCCCCCCCCCTCTCACCCACCACCACTGATCTGAGCCAGAGAGCCGTTGGAAACATTGAATGCGCTCTTCAGAGGCTGGAGCACCCGCTTCAGACTTTTATTTAGCAGGTCGCTAAAAGCGCGGTTCCGGATCGGCAAACGCAATGGTAAAGGGGGAAATGCTGATAGAGTTGGGTGGGCAGTTCATTAATTCAATTTAAATGCATGCAAATGCAGTTAAATCGTCGTTGCGCCCGATTTGGGCGCGGAACGAATCCCCGCCATTCGCGGGTCTCGGTAAAGTGGCGATGTGCGCAGACGCGGGTGCAGATCGCGATAAAGACCTCACACCCGACTTTACCGCGATTTCGAGCCTGAAAACTGGTGCAAATTGTTGGTACAATCGGGCCAATAGAGTCATAGAGGTTTACAGCATGGAAACAGGCCCTTCGACCCAACTTGTCCATGCCGCCCTTTTTTTTTAAAACCCCTAAACTAATCCCAAATGCCCACATTTGGCCCATATCCCTCTATACCCATCTTACCCATGTAACTATCTAAATGCTTTTTAAAAAATAAAATTGTACCCGCCTCTACTACTACCTCTGGCAGCTTGTTCCAGATACTCACCACCCTCTGTGTGAAAAAATTGCCCCTCTGGACACTTTTGTACCTCTCCCCTCTCACCTTAAACCTATGCCCTCTAGTTTTAGACTCCCCTACCTTTGGGAAAAGATATTGAGTATCTACCTCGTCTATGCCCCTCATTATTTTATAGACCTCTATAAGGTCACCCCTCAGCCTCCTACGCTCCAGAGAAAAAAGTCCCAGTCCATTCAGCCTCTCCTTATAACTCAATCCATCAAGTCCTGGTAGCATCCTAGTAAATCTTTTCTGCACTCTTTCTAGTTTAATAATATCCTTTCTATAATAGGGTGACCAGAATTGCACACAGTATTCCAAGTGTGGCTTTACCAATGTCTTGTACAACTTCAACAAGACGTCCCAACGCCTGTATTCGATGTTCTGACCGATGAAACCAAGCATGCCGAATGCCTTCTTCACCACTCTGTCCACCTGTGACTCCACTTTCAAGGTGCTATGAACATGTACCCTGAGATCTCTTTGTTCTGTAACTCTCCCCAACGCCCTACCATTAACTGAGTAAGTTTTGCCCTGGTTCAATCTACCAAAATGCATCACCTCGCATTTGTCTAAATTAAACTCCATCTGCCATTCGTCAGCCCACTGGCCCAATTGATCAAGATCCCGTTGCGATCGGAGATAACTTTCTTCACTGTCCACTATGCCACCAATCTTGGTGTCATCTGCAAAATTACTAACCATATTCTCATCCAAACCATTAATATAAATGACAAATAACAGTGGGCCCAGCACTGATCCCTGAGGCACACTGCTGGTCACAGGCCTCCAGTTTGAAAAACGACTTTCTACAACCACCCTCTGGCTTCTGTCAAGAAGCCAATTTTGTATCCGCTTCGATACCTCGCCCTGGATCCCGTGAAATTTAACTTTATGCAACAACCTACCATGCGGTACCTTGTGTGATGGACTGGCCTACATTCACAACCCTTTGTAGTTTCTGGTGGTCTTGGGACAGAGCAGGAGCCATACCAAGCTGTGATAAATCTGTATCCATGGCATAGTGTTATTGCCACTGGGCTAGTAATCCAGAGGCCTGAGGTAATCCTCTGGGGACCTGAGTTCGAATCCCACCATGGCAGATGGTGAGAATTGAGTTCAATCAAAATCCTGAATTGAAAGTTCCAATGACCAACATAAAGCCATTGTCGATTGTTGTAAAAATCCAAATGCCCTTTAGGGAAGGAAATCTGCCATACCTACCTGATCTGGTCTACACGTGACTCCAGACCCACATCAATTTTTTAAAATTCACTTGTGGAACATGGGCGTCGTTGGCTGGCCAGCGTTTACTGCCCATCTCTCGTTGCCCTTGAGAAGGTGGTGGTGAGCTGCCTTCTTGAATCGCTGATACAACTGAGTGGCTTGCTAGCTTTCAGAGGGCAGTTGAGGGTCAACCACATTGCTGTGGCTCTGGAGTCACATGTCGGCCAGACCGGGTAAGGACGGCAGATTTCCTTCCCTAAAGGACATTAGTGAACCAGATGGGTTTTTCTGACAATAGTTTCATGGCCATCAGTAGATTCTAATTCCAGATATTTTTTATTGAATTCACATTGCACCACCTGCCGTGGTGGGATTCGAACCCAGGTCCCCAGAACATTGGCTGAGTTTCTGGATTAATATTCTAGCGATGATACCACTGGGCCATCACCTCCCCTTAAATGTGGTTGCGCCCCACCATGGCTTATCAAGCCACTCAGTTCAAGAGCAGTTGGGATGGGCAATAAATGTTGGGCCAACCCAACCAGTGATGGCCACATCCCATGAATGAATTAAAAATAAGGTTCCATAATCTCTTCTCATACAGCCATGTCTTCACATGCAAGGGTGGCACGGTGGCACAGTGGTTAGCACTGCTGCCTCACAGCGCCAGGGACTTGGGTTCAATTCCAGCCTCGGGTCACTGCCTATGTGGAATTTGCACGTTCTCCCCGTGTCTGCGTGGGTTTCCTCCGGGTGCTCCGGTTTCCTCCCACACTCCAAAAATGTGCGGATTAGGAGGATTGGCCATGCTAAATTGCCCCTTAGTATCCCAAGATGTGCAGGTTAGGTTCATTGGTCGTGATAAATTGTCAGTGGGGTAAATACATGGGGTTATGGGGATAGCGGTCGGGGTGGGGTTGTTGCCGATGCATGCTCGATGGGCACTGTAGAGTCTCTACACCTGGAATGGTTCATGCACACTGCATTCTGCACACTCACCAATGTGCCCCTTACGAAGTGTGGCAGTGAAGTTTGTGCCCAGTGCTCCAGATGTTATTGCCCCTCAGATCAAAGCGACTTGACTTCTGTAGACTCCCCAGAGACTGAGGTTTGTCTTGGCCATTGGGCGGTGTCAAGTCGGCAGACTGTTTTATGCTCCACCCATGTTTACTTTCCATTGTTTCGATTGAACCGCTATTTGAGGATCTGTGATAGCCGTAGGTAAAGTATAGTTTATTTATTAGTCACCAGTAAGGCTCACTGCAACGAAGTTACTGTGAAATTCCCCTAGTCTCCACAGTCTAGCACCTGTTCGGGTCAATGCTCCTAACTGGCACATCTTTCAGAATGTGGGAGGAAACCAGAGCACCCGGAAGAAACCCACGCAGACACGGGGAGAACATGCAGACTCCGCACGGACAGTGACCCCAAGTCGGGAATCGAATCCGTGTCCCTGGCGCTGTGAGGCAGTGGTGCTAACCACCGTGCCAAAGTGCCACCCCTACGACTAGGTAACTGCAACGAGGTTCACCTGTGCCAACCTCTGATGACTGTAGTTTTTTGTTTTTCCAGTCATTTAGTTTTTATTTTCACTTTCTCTTTTCCTTTTCCAGTAAATCAACACCTATTTACTGTCAGCTTAGCACTATTCAGCCCTTTAAAATAGTCATCATTTTATAGACATTACAGAATATAATTGATGTTTCATTTTTACACATAGAACCTGGAACATTACAGCACAGGAACGGGCCCTTCGGCCCACGATGTTGTGCCGAACATGACGTCAAACTAAGCTAATCCCGACTGCCTCCCCTTGGTCCATGTCCATCTATTCCTTGCGTATTAATGTGCTTATCTAGAAGCTCCTTAAACACCCCTATTGTATCTGTCTTCACCAGCACTCCTGGCAGCACGTTCCAGCCACCTACCACTCGCTGTGTAAAAATACTTGCCCCCCCCCACATTTCCTTTGAACTTCCCCCTTTGAACTTTAGTGAGTCTTATGAAGGGAGCAAGTGGTATTGTTGCTGGACTAGTAATCCGGAGACTCTGTGTAGTGCTTTGGGGACCCAGGTTTGAATCCCACCGCTGCAGAGGGTGGCATAGTGGTTACTGCTGCCTCACAGCACCAGGAATGCAGGTTCGATTCCCGGCTTGGGTCACTGTCTGTGCGGAGTTTGCACATTCTCCCTGTGTCTGCGTGGCTTTCCTCCGGGTGCTCCGGTTTCCTCCCACAGTCCAAAAGATGTGCTGGTTAGGAGCATTGGCCGTGCTAAATTCTCCCTCCGTGTACCCGAACAGGTGCCGGAGTGTGGCGACTAGATTTTCACAGTAACTTCATTGCAGTGTGAATGTAAGCCTACTTGTGACTAGTGAATAAACTTTGCACTTTAGAATTATACAAAATCTGGAATTAGAAGTCTAATAATGACTGTTGTTTGTCGAAAAAAAACCAACTGGGTTCACTAATGTTCAAATCTGCCATCCTTACCTGCTCTGGCCTACATGTGACTCCAGACCACAGTGATGTGTAGTTGACTCTTCCATGCCCTCAGGGGTGGGTGTTAAATGTTGGGGCGGCCAACGACGCCCCCATCCCATGAAGGAATAAAATGAGCACCGATAGGTGCAGTTTAACAAGTGGATATTGCTGGTTTTGACTTGCATGTCGGGGTTCCGTGTAGAGACCAGTCTGCCACTTAGTGTGAGAAATTGCCATCCTTGAAAAGAAAGTATATTCTTTTTTTGTAAGCGTTCGCGCCGCTGCTCCACGTTGACAGGATAATTTTGCAGCATTTTAGTGAGAAGGTGAAATGGGTTTAGAAGCATAAATTGCCTGGACAACACTCGCCATTCAGGCACCTTCTTCATTCCTTGTCGAAGACTGTTCTTATCACTGAAGGGAATTTGACTGCCCATAACACTCTTTTTTTTAAAGTGCATATGCTCTGCGGAATCTGAAGAATCCAAGTTTCGCAATTTCTTTTGACTCTGACAATTCAACAGAGATTTCAGAAAATGCTGAAATGTTCAAGGGTTCTTGTCTTTGACCGGACCTGCTGTCCGTTTCTCCTTTTCTACAGTGTAGATTAGAGGGGCATTAGATTGGTTCCACTGGTCGGTGCAACATCGAGGGCCGAAGGGCCTGTACTGCGCTGTAATGTTCTATGTTCTATGTTTTCATCTCGAGGGGTGAGCTATAGAATCATAGGATCTCTACAGTGCAGAAGGAGGCCATTCGGCCCATTGAGTCTGCACCGACCACAATCCCACCCAGGTCCTATTCCCACATATTTACCCCTGTTAATCCCCAGCAATCCAGTGTGTTCCAGAGTAGCGGTTATAGAATCATAGAATTCTACAGTGCAAAAGGAGGCCATACGGCCCATCATGTCTGCACCGACCACAATCTCACCCAGGCCCTATTCCCGTAACCCGACTTATTTACCCTGCTAATCCCCCAACACTAAGCATGGCCAATCAACCTAACCCGTACATCTTTGGACTGCGGGAGGAAACCGGAGCACCCGGAGGAAACCCACGCAGATGCGGGGAGAATGTGCAAACTTCACACAGACAGTGACCCGAGGCCAGAATCGAACCCGGGTCCCTGGTGCTGTGAGGCAGCAGTGCTAACCACTGTGCCACCCATAGTTGGGGAGAAATGACAGTAGAATTAAAATTGGTTCTGTTGTTCCAGGAAGCCTCACAGAGCTGTGACACACAGGCAATTTCATCTTATATTCTTCCGAGATAATATATTGCGTCTCCATATCTTGTACTTATATGAGACCGTAAATTACTATTCCTTCAATCATTTCTTAAACAGTTCAGCACGCACTCACCCTCAGGAGGTGAACCTTTTATGCACCTTGTAAGGGACTGTGGTGTGTTACAGCAAATGCAAGTTGAAGAAGATTTAGAGCTAAGACTATTCTCGTTCCAATTTTAACTCATTTAGCTGCCGGAAATCGGGAGGGAAATGGAATCATAGAATCCTAGAATCCCTACAGTGCAGAAAGAGGCCATTCAGTCCATCGAGTCTGCACTGACAACAATCCCACCCAGGCCCTATCCTTGTAACCCCATGACACTAAGGGGAAATCCCACCCAGACCACTTCCCCGTAACCCCAAGTATTTACCCCACTAATCCCTCTAACCTACACACATCTTGGGGACACACTAAGGGGCAATTTAGCACGGCCAATCCACCTAACCCACACACATCTTTGGACTGTAGAAGGAAACCGGAGCACCCGGAGGAAACCCACGCAGACACGGGGAAGAATGCGGAAACTCCACACAGACAGTGACCTGAGGTTGGGATTGAACCCGGGTCCCTGGCGCTGTGAGGCAGCAGTGCTAATCACTGTGCCACCGTGCGGCTCATTGGAGGCAATGACTTATTCCCTCTGATGCCGTAGTGTTACCCTGCTGTTTCTGAGCAAGCGAGCGAGAAGCAAGAGCCTCTTTCGAGTATCGAGACGGCCTCTGCAATGATAAAAGGACTGGACGACAATCCTAGCCGGAGGTTAACACCAATCATTATTTCTAAGCTGAGCACACGGGAGCCAGTAGCACAGTGCTATTGTCATTGGACCCGTAATCCAGAGACCCAGTGTAATGCTCTTGGGGCCTGGGTTCGAATCTTGCCGTGGCAGATAGTATGGTGATACTGTGCCTTTGTTAATATCATGTTTCTTGTAAGGTGTATGTTTAGAGTTCAGATCTGTTTTTACAATTCTATTGCTGGGAAGTGGGAGTTCAGCTGTTTCTCACGTGCCAGTCCAGACTCGATGGGCCAAAGGGCCTCTTCTGCACTCTATGATTCTAAGAATGCATCTTCTGTTTTTACTTGCAATCTTTTACTGACCACACCTTGGGGCTGTGAAGGAGACCAAGGTTAAAGTTTGTTTATTAGTGTCGCAAGTAGGCTGACATTAACGCTGCAATGATGTTACTGTGAAAATCTCCTAGTCGCCACACTCCGGCGCCTGTTCGGGTACACTGAGGGAGAATTTAGCACGGCCAATGCACCTAACCATCCCGTCTTTCGGACTGTGGGAGGAAACCGGAGCACCCGGAGGAAGCCCACGCAGACACGGGGAGAACGTGCAGACTCCGCACAGACAGTGACCCCCCAAGCCGGGAACCGAACCCGGGTCCCTGGCGCTGTGAGGCGGCGGTGCTAACCACTGTGCCACCGCGCCGCCCCTAAACATAAGGTAGCGAGTAATAAATGCACTCGAAAATTCAGGAGAAACATCTTTATTCAGGGATTGAATAGGATGTGGAAACGCACTACGACGGGGAGCAGTTGGGGTGAGTAATGTCGGTGTATTTAAGGGAAAGTGAGATAGAGGAAGAAAGGGATTTACTGAGGGCTGTGTGGAACATAGCAGTATGAATTTGGTGGGCGGAATGGCCGGTTTCTGGGCTGTACATTCCTTGTAGATGATGCTCAAGTGTGGAAACCAAGGCTTTGGGAGCCCCCTACTGGAATTCAATAGTTTTGCAGCCGAGATGACACTTCAGGGCGAGCACATTACAACATCAATAATAAGCAGTGAATCCAACAAGGTTCACATCAATGCACAGTATAGGCCGACGTGTTTCAAAAGAGTGGCCGGCGCCACGTAACATTCTGAAGATTGAGCTTGATTTATAGTCCCCAAAGTACATCGATTGAATTAAGTTCGAATCATAGAATTCCAACAGTGCAGGAAGAGGCCATTTGGCCCGTCAAGTCTGCGCTGACATTCTTAAAGAGCGTCCCACCCAGACCCTCCCCTCTGCCCTATCCCCGTAACCCGGTGCATTTACCATGGCTTATCCTCCCAACTCGCACATCCCGGGACACTAAGGGGCAATTTGGCAGGACCAAACAACCTAATCCGCACATCTTTTGACACTAAGGGGCAATTTAGCACAGCCAATCCCCCTAACGTGTACATCATTGAACACTAAGGAGCAATTTAGCATTGGCAGACCCCTCTTAATTTATCTTGATAAATTGACCCTAGTGTCAGGGGAATTAACAGGGTAAATATGTGGGGTTACAGGAATAGGGCCTGGGTGGATTGTGGTGGGTGCAGACTCAAAGAGCAATACAGCACAGGAACAGGCCCTCCGGCCCTCCAAGCCTGCGCCGCTCATGTGCCCACTAGACCATTCTTTTGTATCCCTCTATTCCCAGTCTGTTCATGTGGCTATCTAGATAAGCCTTAAACGATCCCAGCGTGTCCGCCTCAATCACCTTGCTTGGCAGTGCATTCCAGGCCCCCACCACCCTCTGTGTAAAATACGTCCCCCTGACATCTGTGTTGAACCTTGCCCCCCTCACCTTGAACCCGTGACCCCTTGTGTTCGTCACCTCCGACCTGGGAAAAAGCTTCCCACTGTTCACTCTATGCCCTTCATAATTTTATACACCTCTATTAGGTCGCCCCTCATCCTCCGTCTTTCCAGGGAGAACAACCCCAGTTTACCCAATCTCTCCTCATAGCTAAGACCTTCCATACCAGGCAACATCCTGGTAAACCTTTTCTGTACTCTCTCCGAAGCCTCCACGTCCTTCTGGTAGTGTGGCGAACAGAACTGGATACAGTATTCCAAATGTGACCTCACCATCGTTCTATACAGCTGCATCATCATATGCCAACTTTTATATTCTATGCCCCGTCCAATAAAGGCAAGCATGCCATATGCCTTCTTCACCACCCTCTCCATCTGTGCTGCCACCTTTAAGGATCTGTGGACTTGTACACCCAGGTCCCTCTGTGTGTCTATACTCCTGATGGTTCTGCCATTTATTGTATAGCTCCCCCTTACATTAGATCTACCGAAATGCATCACTGGATTAAATTCCATCTGCCATTTCTCCGCCCAATGTTCCAGCCTATCTATATCCTGCTGTATTCTCTGACAATGTTCATCACTATCCGCAACTCCAGCAATCTTTGTGTCGTCCGCAAACTTACTGATCGCACCAGCTACATCTTCCTCCAAATAATTTATACATATCACAAACAGCAGAGGTCCCAGTACAGAGCCCTGCGGAACACCACTAGTCACAGACCTCCAACTGGAAAAAGACCCTTCCACTGCTACCCTCTGTCTTCTATGGCTAAGTCAGTTCTCCACCCATCTAGCTAGCTCACCTTTTATCCCGTGAGATTTAACCTTTTGCACCAGCCTGCCATGAGGGACCTTGTCAAACGCTTTACTAAAATCCATATAGACGACATCCACGGCCCTTCCCTCGTCAATCGTTTTTGTCACCTCCTCAAAAAACTCAACCAAATTTGTGAGGCATGACCTCCCTCGTACAAAACCATGCTGTCTATCGCTAATGAGATTATTCAGTTCCAAATGCGCATATATCTCTAAGAATCTTCTGCAACAACTTCCCTACCACGGACGTCAAGCTCACCGGCCTATACTTACCCGGGTTATCCTTGCTACCCTTCCTAAATAACGGGACCACATTTGCTATCCTCCAATCCTCTGGGACTTCACCTGTGTCCAGTGAAGAGGCAGCAATGGGCCAAATGGCCTCCATCTGCACAGTAGGGATTCTATGATTCTTTGGACACCAACGGGCAATTTAGCATGGCTAATCTTCCATATCTGCGCATCTTTCGACATTAAGTGGCAATTTAGCATGGCCAATCCACCTAGCCTGCACATCTTTGGAGTGTGGGAGGAAACCGGAGCACCCGGAAGAAACCCATGCAGACATGGGGAGAACGTGCAGACTCCACATAGACAATCATCCGAGGCCAGAATTGAACCAGGGTCCCTGGCGCTGTGAGGCAGCAGTGCTAACCACTGTGCCAACGCGCGGAGAGCTTATCATGTCTTTTGGAATGTTGTTTGCTACCAATGGTTCTTTTAAAGTCCGGTTTATTTGTCATTCTTAGTGCCTCTCTTCTGGAACTCCTGTGGCAGAAGCTTTGTCGGGAGCTACCCGACAGGGTTGCCGCCCCCCCCCCCCCCCATTTAGAGTGGGAACAGTCCTGAGGGAATTCCCAGGGTCCGAATGTTCACTAATCAGACAGTTAATTGCATAAAAGGATGTAATAAACTGTATCAATGTAGGTGGAGCCATTGTGTTACTGTAGATTATTCTGTGCATGTCAATAGTTCCAAGCAGAGGAAATCCAGATAATCTGCAATGGAAATAATAAATGGGTGTGTTTGTTATTTTAAAATTCCACCACCTAGTTGTTCCTGGCACGTTTAAAACTAACACAGAGTGAAACTGAATATCTGTGCCATTGGCAGTAACTATAGGTTAAGTTTCACTTGGGTGAAATATCGGTCACGAGAGTGACTGAATCATGCAAATATTCACGTAATCTCTGCAGTTGAACCTGCCAAATTAGCCCCTCACCCTCATTTTACATGCGAGTGAAGGGGAATGGAAGGCCGAGTGGCCTTATTGCTAGACTATTAATCCAGAAACCCAGCTAATGTTCTGGGGACCCGGGTTCGAATCCCGCCACGGCAGATGGTGGAATTTGAATTCAATAAAAAATAGCTAGAATTAAGAACCTACTGATGACCTGAAACCATTGTTGGGAAAACCCATCTGGTTCACTAATGTCCTTTAGGGAAGGAAATCTGCTGTCCTTACCCAGTCTGGTCGACATGTGACTCCAGAGCCACAACAATGTGGTTGACTTTCAACCGCCCCTAGGTAACTAGGGATGGGCAATAAATGCTGGCCAACCAGCGATGCCCACGTCCCATGAATGAATTTTTTAAAAAGTCAGCTGACAGGGGGTGTTATTCTGCCTGAAGACTGGTTAAAGGAGTATCCTTCCTCCCGACTTTGGGTGATACAGTGCTTCCATCTTGCCAGCTGATTATACTCATTGAACTAATGAAGGTGTGGTTGGATACTAGATGGATGTAACTCCTTCACCATGCACACAGGAGAGGGAAGTGGGCCTTAATTAGTTGCCTAGTAGGCTGCCACACTGCCAAAGCTCCCACCGTTGGCAATGTGGCATGGCAGCAGGGAGATATCGGGCTCCCTGATGGGTTGGACAGATACTTTGATTGACAAGGGAACCAAAGGTTACTGGGGAGGGTGCTGGGGGAGATGGGAGACACAAATGCAGTTGGGTCAGAGCCTGCATAAGCCTTACAGTGCAGGCCTAGGCCTGGGCTTCAGCCAGAAGAACTCGGCCCCAAGAGAAAGTGGTGTAATCCATGGGAAGACCTGGGAGAAAATGGAGTTAAGGCCACAGTCAGATCATGATCTTGTTGAATGATGGAGTAGGCTCGATGGACTAAAAAAAAAATCCCCATGAATTATGGGGCGGCACGGTAGCACAGTGGTTAGCACTGCTGCTTCACAGCCCCAGGGACCTGGGTTCGATTCCCGGCTTGGGTCACTGTGTGGAGTTTGCACATTCTCCTCGTGTCTGTGTGGGTTTCCTCCGGGTGCTCCGGTTTCCTCCCACAGTCCAAAGATGTGTGGGTTAGGTTGATTGGCCATGCTAAAAAAATTGCCCCTTAGTGTCCTGAGATGTGTAGGTTAGAGGGATTAGCGGGTGGATATGGGGATAGGGCCTGGGTGGGATTGTGGTCGGTGCAGACTCAATGGGCCAAATGACCTCCTTCTGCACTGTAGGGTTTCTATGAACTATCTGGAAGTAGAGTGCATTAAACAAAGCCGTATGGAACAGTATTTTCCGACCTCTTTTTAATTCGTTCGGCTTCAAAGATATTTAAGCTTAATGCAGCGAAGCTTTTAGAGTTCGGAATTGGGTGGGATTAATTGGCTCTAAAAGATGTTTTGTGGCTAATTTTCACTGGCACAGATGGAGATTGCCATTTCCCAGATAAAACCAGACCCAGATCGATCAGTCTTTCTGATGTTGTGTTTGTGTGCATTGCTATTCCACATTATTGTTCCACATAACTTCAGAGGTCAGCATTATCTACTGTCAACCATGTGACTGTGAAAGAGAACAGAATTTATATAGCGCCTGTCATAACCACAGGGATGTCCCAAAGCACTTTACAGCCAATGAGGCTCTTTTTTGAAGTGCTGTCCACTACTGAGGTCGGGTAACAGTCGTCGAAAGCTTCAAAACAGCCCAGCAACAGCCGAAAGCCCCTCGCATCAATGAGTGGCTTTCCTGCTCGTAAACGTTAAAAGGGTCGGGAAGATGGAGTTGAGGTAGATGGTTAGCAGACTGATCGTGTTGACTGGTGGAGCAGGCTCGAGGGGGACATCTGGCTGAGTCCTGCTCCCGTTTATTATGTTTGTTAGAGGAAACTAAGGGAGCACCACATCATCTTCAGTTAACATTCCTCAAAGACCTTCATCCCAGAGTGAAGCACGTTTAATCATCCGTAATGTTTGTATGTGTATATAGAATCATAGAATTCCTACAATGCAGAAAGAGGCCATTCGGCCCAGTGAGCCTGCACCCAGGTCCTATCCCATAATCTCACGTATTTACCCTGCTAATGAGGGCGGCACGGTGGCACAGCGGTTAGCACCGCTGCCTCACAGCGCCAGGGACCCGGGTTTGATTCCTGGCTTGGGTCACTGTCTGTGTGGAGTTTGCACGTTCTCCCCCGTGCCTGCATGGGTTTCCTCCGGGTGCTCCACTTTCTTCCCACAGTCCGAAAAGACGTGAGGGATTGGTGGATTGGCCATGCTAAATTGCCCCAGGGGGAGCAGCGAGGGTAAATATGTGGGGTTACGGGGCTAGGACCAATATGGGATTGTGTCGGTGCAAACTTGATGGGCTGAATGGCTTCCTTCTGTGCTGCAGAGATTCTGAGATATATAGGGAATTGTTATGTTTTAAGTTTAAGTTTATTTATTCGTGTCACAAGTAAGCTTACATTAACACTGCAATGAAGTTACTGTGAAAATCCTCTAATCGCCACACTCGAGTGCCTGTTCGGGTACACTGAGGGAGAATTTAGCATGGTCAATGCACCTAACTAGCACGTCTTTGGACTGTGGGAGGAAACCAGAGCACCCGGAGGAAACTCAAGCAGACACGGGAAGAACGTGCAGACTCCACACAGACAGTGACCTGAGCTGGGAATCGAACCCGGGTCACTGGCGCTGTGAGGCAGCCACTGCCAGAGAAAGAGAGAAAAACAAAATCAGTGGAACTTCATGTCTTTAAACTGAATTCAGATTGGAGCAGATCATAATGAAAGGATTTTTGCATCATTTGAAATTCTCTTTCCAGCTCAATCCCACCAACCAGGGCGGCATGGTAGTGCATGAGTGCTCCTGGCCTATCACTGACTTACACACGTGGACTGTGGGGTTATCTTATATTGGGGAGAGGAGGGAATCACAACAGGGTGGTTATTTTTGCTGAACTGTTTGTTCATCCAATCTGATGGCACAGTGGTGAGCACTGCTGCCTCACAGCGCCAGGGATCCAGGTTCAATTCCCAGCTTGGGTCAACGTCTGTGCAGAATTTGCACATTCTCCTCGTGCCTGCGTGGGTTTCCTCCGGGTGCTCCGGTTTCCTCCCACACTCCAAAGATGTGAAAGTTGATTGGGCATGCTAAATCACCGCTGAGTGTCAGGAGGACGAGCGAGGGTAAATAGTTTAGTTAATTTAGAAACCTTAGAATCCCTACAGTGCAGAATAAGGGCCATTCGGCCCATCGAGTCTGCACCGACCACAATCCCACCCAGGCCCGATCCCCACAACCCCACACATTTTCCCGGCTAATCACTCTAACTTATGCATCCCGGGACACTAAGGGGCAATTTAACACAGCCAATGCACCTAACCCGCACATCTTTGGACTGTGGGAGGAAACCGGAGCACCCGGAGGAAACCCACGCAGACACGAGGAGAATGTGCAAACTCCACACAGACAGCGACCCAAGCCGGGAATCGAACCCGGGTCACTGACGCTCTGAGGCAGCAGTGCTAACCACTGTGCTACCGTGCTGCCGTATTTATTTATTTATTAGTCACAAGTAGGCTTACATTAACGCTGAAATGAAGCTACTGTGAAAATCCCCTAGTCTGTGGGGTGACGAGAATAGGACCTGTTGTCGGTGCGGGCTCGATGGGCCGAACGGCCTCCTTCTGCACTGCAGGGATTCTATGATGGGTCATCAATGATGATGGTTGTAAAATGCACAGGTACTGCAGAGGTTCAAAACACATCTCATCTCTTGTTGTTTCCTCCTCCTCCCCCCCCCACCCCCCACCCCCCGCCTCCCTCCCGCCCTCGTTTCCTCTGCAGACATGACGATGGATGAGGTTCGGGAGTATGAGAAGCAAACTCAGGAAGCCACCAACGAGAAGATCGGAATCATGGCCCCCACCATCTCCATCAGTGAAGCCTCCCAGCCTCCGGCCACCCGCAGCGCCCCCTCCAGCGCGCCCTCCACACCGCTCAGCGGCGACCCGCCCGATTTCCTCAGCGTGCCCAAGGACAGGCCCCGGAAAAAGTCTGCCCCGGAGATGCTGACGCTGCCGGAACTCAGGGAGCGCTCGGCTAAGAAGTAACCGCGTGGTGAGCCGGGAGGCTGCGAAATTCCACTTCTTGATTTTCTTCTTAACGCTACTTACCTGACAAAAGAAAAAAAAAACACACCATCTGTTAAGGGGTTCTTTAAAGCTTTAGCCTGTGAAGATACCAGGCGGCGATCTTTACAACCGCAAGCCTGCATTAATACTGCCCGACCGTCAGATTAGCACTCTGAATTTGCGATAAGGATTCGGGACGAGGTTGTGTTCTTCAACAGTATTTTACGACACTCTCTTTGTCATTCCTCGTTCGGACTTTTAGCCAGACTCAGGACTCAGTGGTTCGCATGACCGATAGCGTGTACACTGTCATTATAAATACATTTCAGTGGCATAGTTGCAAAGTTTTATCAACTCGCCGTCCACGCCAGTCAGGGGGGGAAAAAGGGTAGAGCGAACCAAATACCGACCGGGATTCACTCAGCCTGATTTATCGTGTGGTCAGCGTAAAGTAGAACAGGGGTAGGGAGTAATGCATTCACCCAATCCACAAGTCAGTTGCCGTGATAATCTGCTATTCCTGAGTTCGCTGTTGAAAGGTTATTTCATTATTACGTTTGCTTTTAAAGTATTTGCTGCAGAGTCATTTCATTGCGCCTTCGGCCCTTTGGCTGAGCCCAAACATCAGATTCACAGAATCATAGAATCCCGACAGTGCAGAAGGAGGCTGTTTGGCCCATCGAGCCTGCACCGACTCCCCGACAGAGCATCTTACCCAGGCCCACCCTATCCCCGTATTTCCCACATATTTATCCCACTAACCCAAACGTAGGAACCCTGCAGTGCAGAAGGAGGCCATTCAGCCCATCGAATCTGCATTGACCACAATCCCTGAACCCATAACCCTACTTATTAACCCTACTAACCTCCTGACACTAAGGGACAATTTAGCACGGCCAATCAACCTAATCTGCACATCGTTAGAGTGTGGGAGGAAACCGGAGCACCCGGAGGAAACCCACTCAGACACGGGGAGAACGTGCAGACTCCGCACAGACGGTGACCCGAGGCCGAAATTGAACCTGGGTCCCTGGCACTGTGAGGCAGCAGTGCTTAACCACTGTGCCGCCCAAGATGGGGCGCAATGCCTTATCTTGTCAGCTTGGATCTTGTTTGTCTCCCTTGTGGGGACCTTGAATTGGATTTAATTGGATTTTGAATTAGGTTTTTGAAGCAAGTGAGGAATGGATTTGGGTTTGCCGGGTCCATTCTGAGTATTGGCTGACTAACTTTACGAATGGAGCTCAGACCATTTTCATTCCCTCTAACCTGGCACAACCTCACACAAATGAGGTCCTCCCAAGGCCTGAAAACTCCCCATATCATAGAATCATAGAATCCTACAGTGCAGAAGGAGGCCATTCAGCCCATCGAGACTGCACCAACCACAATCCCACCCAGGCCCTAACCCCATAATCCCACATATTTACACGGAGGGGCAATTTAGCACGGCCAATGCACCTAACCTGCACATCTTTGGAGAGTGGGAGGAAACCGGAGCACCCAGAGGAAACCCACGCAGACACGGGGAGAACGTGCAAACTCCACACAGACAGTCACCCAAACTGGGAATCGAACCCGGGTCCCTGGCGCTGTGAGGCAGCAGTGCTAACCACTGTGCCGCCACAATCTGGGGAGGTTTTATCTAATGGCTCCTGGATAAAGTATTGGCAAAGCTTGTCACTTGGGACGACCCCTCACCTCTGGCCACCCACCGCTCACTTTCCATGGCACATGCTCTTGATTCTATTTTAATCTCTTGGTAGCGATTGCTCCTTCCATTCTCCTCTCTCCAAATGCACCATCTTCTCTGTCATTCATACTTGATATCCTCTTTCAACGTTCCTGCCACATTTTAATCAAACGCGTGACGATAGTTCCTACTGTAACTTTTTCGTTCCCCCCCCAGGTCCAGAACTCTGCGCCTCCCTCAGTCTTACCTTCTTTTCTAAAAATCTGAATGCTTTTGAAATCCAAATTTGGCACCTCAACAACCGGAAGCAAGCTCTCCCCAACCGCCCAAAGTCACATGCCCCGACTTGGATGTCAGTGGGAGTCAGAGGGAGAGGCATCTGGATGGGTACATGAATAGGGAAGGGATAGAGGGATGCGGCCCGAGAAAGGGCAGAAGGGTTTTTTTTAGTTTAGTTAGGGTATCATGATCAGCACAGGCTTGGAGGGCCATTGGGCCTGTTCCTGTGCTGCACCTTTCTTTGTTCTTTGAGAACTCTCCATTGGTTCAAGACCTACCTGGCACCAGGGAAGATGTTTGTGATCGTTGGAGGGCAATCCTTTTATTCTGCCCTCGTCTGTGGCTTTTATTCCATTTGAAGTGCGTTGTACGGTGGTGGTGTCTCACGTAGCATGCAGGTGAGCCAGCCGGTAACTGCTTTCGACACATCCTCGAGAACTGCCAGTCACTTTCACTTGACGTAACATTCCAATCACCACAACTCCTGAGTCGCGAGCGCTTGCAAGACACGATGTGGAAACGGGGACTGGAGAGCTCCAATGGCAACCTGGGTTCACTCCAAGCTCCATCATTTTACTGGACCCTCCCTGAAGGCCTGTATGAAATGGAGCTCTTTAGCCATGAACAACTCTTAACTGCTTCATTCAAGAACCTGGATTGTGCTTTTTGACCACCTAGCGTTGGCGGGCTGCCTAACTGAACCGCACGTTTGATCATGCAGTGTGATTGGCCACACCGCCCACTCAGACTTTGCATCGAGGCGATCGAAGCGTTCTCCTTAATAATTGACAATATTATCATTTGGACCGGACGGCATGATTTTTTAAAAAAGTAGTGTCAATTCGTGATGTTCGCATAAAAATCTTTGAAAGATCGTGAGGCGGGATTATCCGGCCACGCTTACCCCAAAACTGGAAAATCCCGCCTGACGTCAACAGACCTTTACATAGTCCGCCCCTCCCCCTGCCCCCCGATTCCTGTGGCAGGTGGGACAGAAAAACCGCCCCCGCCCCCGCACAATGAAATTGGATTTCCCCTACCTTGCTGCGGGGAGACACAAATGGTGACTCAGACCTTAGTTCATAGAGTTCATAGAATCTTACAGTGCAGAAGGAGGCCATTCGGCCCATCGAGTCTGCACCGACCACAATCCCACCCAGGCCCTAACCCCATCCATTTACCCTAACTAGCTCCCCTGACACTAAGTGGCAATTTAGCATGGTCAATCAACCTAACCCGCACATCCTTGGACTATGTGAGGAAACCGGAGCACCCGGAGGAAACCCACGCAGACACGGGGGGAATGTGCAGACTCCACACAGACGGTGACCCAAGCCGGGAATCGAACTCGGGTCCCTGGCGCTGTGCGGCAGCAGTGCTAACCACTGTGCCACCGTGCCGCCCCCTACCTTTCCTCCACAAAGGAGAGAAGCCCTAGTTGGTGACCTGTTCGCCTATTGGAAGCGACTCCAATGAATTGGTCGGGGGGTGGGGGTAGGGGGCGGGGGGGAAGGTGGAGGGGTGGCATTAGTGAAGGCTCGCGGAGCTGATTCAAGAGTCTGCCCTTCAGAAAAGGCCGTGAAGCTCAGATAGAGCCAAAGGGGATAAAAACAATCATTTGTTTTCTGAAGAGAATCGCAATTTCTGGTTAAATCATAATTATATGGCCGACCGGGGGTTGGATGGGGCGGGGGTGCAAAAATGAAGAACGTTTATTCCTGGTTTTCGGGGGTGGGGGGGAAGGCTGGGCCGTTCAAAGAGAAGACTGCAGAAAGCCTGAACGCAGCTCCAATTATACATTTACTTGGGTGGCCATGACTTGGGGCGCCATGGCAACCAGGGTTCTTTTTTGTCCCCCGATCTGATTTTTTTTTTCCCATGTTCTTGCAACTGCTGTTTATTTGGAGTGACTCATTTTAAAATGCATCTGTGCCATTTCTATATGAAGCAGGTTGTATAAATAACAGCACTGTGTACACTTGCTACTTTCTGAGCAAATAACCCACTGAACTCACGGTGTAAGTCTGAGTTAACATTGTGTATATAAGGAATTATAATGTAAGCGGTAATGAATGGCCTTCATAAGAGTGTCTATTGCAGTAGCTGTAAATAGTACAGAAGATGTATAATTTTAGTTGAATGCATTGATATAGGAAGTCAAAGGAATGTTTTAGCTTTCTACGTAGTAAATGTTGTTCATGGTGATAGATGAATATATTACTACATATTAACAGTTCTAGGTTCTGAACTATAAGGATTAAGTTATACTTAGGCTTCATGAAGTGTATTAAAGAATAAGGGTTTGCTTATATTCACTAAAACCACTGTGTCGTTACTCTTTTAATAAAAGAAATATACAAATCAGTGATGGGCTGTTTATTGTATTTGCCTTTTTTTAAAGTTTCTTTATTTAGTGCCACAAGCCGACTTACATTAACACTGTGATGCGCGACAATCAAGCACGTGGAACAAGGCTTCAGTTATTGAAGGCTTTTATTATCAAACAATGGAACTAACTAACACGAGTACACCAGTTCAGACTGGAGGGGTCCTGCCGGAGCAGAGGGTCTTATACCTCTCCTCCGGAGGCGGGGCCCCACCGGGATGTGCCATAATAACATTTACCACAGGTAAACACCCTAACCCAACAACATTATACAACCCCCACAGTGACAACACCCTAACCCAACAGTAACATAAGAACAACCCCCAGTGGTAACCAACGATGGTTCACCACATTCACCCCTCCTTTCAAAACAAAGGCCGGCGGGGTGCAAAAAACAGGTCATATATGTACAAAATTCACAAGTCCAGACGGTCTGGAGGACCGCACTGTCGCTGTGATCTCCTCAACACCGGTTGCGAAACCGGAGCGGGTGCTTGCGGTGGCGTTCTCTCCAAAACAGCGTCCGGCTGTCCCCTCAAGGACTCCCGGGCCGGTTGACCCTGGTGAGGCGATGGTGCAGGGGATCCTGGAACCTTCTGTGGTGGCGCTGATCTCCGAGTCTCAGGCAAGCTGTACATGGGAGTATAACTGTTATGCACTGGTCCCGGTGCTGACCGCGCCACGTCTGGGGAAGAAATAAGTAGTAGGGGATTCGTAACAGGGGGTATGGGAGCGACAGGAGTTGCTACGTCCCCTGCGGGCGCCAGGTCTCGAATGGAGACAGTGTCCTCTCGCCCGTCAGGATATGCCACATAGGCATACTGAGGGTTGGCGTGGAGGAGTTGGACCGGTTCGACCAAGGGGTCGGACCTGCGAGCCCTCACATGTCGCCGCAGAAGGACGGGTCCTGGGTACGTCAACCAGGCTGGTAATGAGATCCCCGAGGACGACTTCCGAGGGAATGAGAACATCCTCTCGTGGGGAGTAGCATTGGTTGCCGTACACAGGAGGGAGCGGATAGAATGGAGCGCATTTGGAAGGACCTCCTGCCAACGGGAGACTGGAAGGCCCCTGGATTTCAGTGCCAGTAGGACAGCCTTCCAGACTGTAGCATTCTCCCTTTCCACCTGTCCGTTACCCCTAGGGTTGTAGCTCGTGGTTCTACTAGAGGCAATCCCGAATGAGAGCAGGAATTGCCTCAAGTCGTTGCTCATGAACGACGAGCCCCTGTCGCTATGAATGTAGCAGGGGTACCCGAACAGGGTAAAAAGCTCACTGAATGCCTTAATCACGGTGGCAGTCGACGTGTCCGCACAGGGGACAACAAACGGGAACCGGGAGTACTCATCTATTATATTGAGGAAATAGACGTTCCGGTCCGTTGAGGGAAGGGGGCCCTTAAAATCCACACTCAGCCTCTCGAAAGGGCGAGTGGCCTTGACCAATTGTGCCCGGTCCGGTCGATAAAAGTGCGGTTTGCATTCTGCGCAAATCCGACAGCTTCTCGTCACTGACCTGACATCCTCCACCGAGTAGGGCAGGTTGCGGGCTTTGACGAAGTGGTAGAGTCGGGTGACTCCAGGATGACACAGGTCATTGTGGAGGGCCTTCAAGCGGTCCTCCTGCATGGTGGCGCATGTTCCGCGCGAGAGGGCATCCGAGGGCTCATTGAGCTTCCCTGGATGATACATAATATCGTAATTATAGGTGGAGAGCTCAATTCTCCACCGCAAGATCTTATCGTTCTTGATCTTGCCCCTCTGCGTGTTACTGAACATAAACGCCACGGATCGTTGATCCGTGATCAGAGTGAACCGCTTCCCCGCCAGATAATGGCGCCAGTGTCTGACTGCCTCCACAATGGCCTGAGCCTCCTTCTCCACCGCTGAGTGCCGAATTTCGGGGCCTTGAAGGGTGCGGGAAAAGAACGCGACGGGCCTGCCTGCCTGGTTTAGTGTGGCGGCTAGGGTGAAATCAGATGCATCACTCTCCACCTGGAAAGGGATGGATTCATCCACCGCGTGCATCGTGGCTTTCGAAATGTCGCTTTTCAAAGCCTTGAAGGCCAATTGGGCCTCCGGCGTGAGTGGGAAGGTCGTGGACTTGATGAGCGGACGAGCTTTGTCCGCGTAGTTGGGGACCCACTGCGCATAATACGAAAAGAACCCGAGGCATCTCAGTGCTTTTGTGCTAGCGGGCAAGGGGAGTTCAGTAAGGGGGCGCATACGGTCTGGATCAGGGCCAATGACCCCGTTTTCCACCACGTATCTAAGGATGGCTAACCTGCGCGTACGGAATACGCACTTCTCCCTGTTATAGGTCAGATTCAGACGAGATGCAGTGCGCAGAAAGTGTTGGAGATTCGTGTCATGGTCCTGCTGGTCATGGCCGCAGATGGTGACGTTATCCAGGTACGGGAAGGTAGCCCGCAACCCGTTCTGGTCCACCATTCGGTCCATAGCACGCTGGAAGACCGAGACCCCATTGGTGACACCAAATGGAACCCTGAGAAAATGGTATAGACGACCATCCGCCTCAAAAGCCGTATATTGTCGGTCCTCTGGGCGGATGGGGAGTTGATGGTAGGCGGACTTAAGGTCTATGGTAGAGAACACTCGGTACTGCGCAATCTGATTGACCATATCAGAAATGCGCGGGAGAGGATACGCATCCAGCTGCGTATAACGGTTAATGGTCTGACTGTAGTCGATGACCATCCGAGGTTTGTTCCCGCTTTTGACTACCACGACCTGCGCTCTCCACGGACTAGCACTGGCCTGTATGATCCCTTCCTTGAGGAGCCGCTGAACCTCAGATCTAATAAAGATCCGGTCTTCAGCGCTGTAACGCCTACTCTTAGTAGCGATGGGCTTGCAGCCTGGTACCAAATTCTTAAATAAAGAAGGTGTGGTGATTTTCAGAGTGGAAAGATTGCATGCGGGGCGCTTTGGGCAATTTGGAGGCTGCGGCTGATTCCCTACTGCCAGTGTAGGGAGTGGCCCACCGTACTGTAGGATCACACTCTTCATGTGGACCATAAAATTTAGTCCAAGGAGAATTGGCGCACAAAGGTGAGGTAACACAAGGAGCCTGTATTGCTCGTAAATTGTGCCCTGTACCTCTAGGGTTACCATACACCGTCCTTGGATCGGTACAGACCGGGACCGTGATGCCATGGAAATTGTCTGCTTGGCAGGTAGAACCCGGAGCCCACACCCTTTTGCAGTGTCAGGGTGTATGAAACTCTCGGTGCTCCCACTGTCAAACAGACAATACACAGTACGACCATTTACCTTGATATTCATCATGGAATTCTCAAGCCTGTGGTGCTTTGTCTGGTCCAGGGAGATCGACGCCACCATTGGCCCCTGGGCGTCACTGCATGCAGCCGATGTTGATGCTGAGGACCCCTGCTGGTCGCTCCTAGTCGTCGTGGACCATGATGGCCGCCCCCATGAATCGCACGTGGGCGAGGGCGCCAAACGTAGCGACTCCTGGTGGTCTTCCTCCTCCTCCGTCAGCCACGATGGCGCCGTCCTGGATTCGCACGTGGTCGGACCTCGTTGGTACTGCGACGCCGAAGGAGATTGTCTCCGCTCTGGAGGGTTACAAGCTGCACTGCCGTTTTTGGACTTCGACCTGCAAACTTTGGCATAGTGGCCCTTTTTACCACACTGGCTGCAGATTGCCGTTTTTGCAGGACACTGTTGCCGTGGATGCTTGGCCCCACCGCAAAAATAGCATCGCTGGCCGCCTGGAGCTGCCGCCGTCGTCGGATCGATATGGGAGCGCGAGCCCGCGGGGCGAGGAGGGATTTGAGCTTGCTCTTGCCACGTTGTCTCCACGTGGTCCTCGGGGTACAGAGCCAAGCTTTTCGACGCCGCTTCCAGCATCTCAGCCATCTCCATCGCTTGGGTCAAGTTGAGGTTCCCTTTCTCAGTAACTTAAGCCGGATGTACGAGGACCCTACCCCTGCTACGAACGCGTCTCGGGCGAGGTCGTACATATATTGTTCGGCTGATACGTCTTTACAATCGCAACCCCTGGCAAGCTGCAGGAGCTCATTGGCGTAGTCCTCCATGGTTTCGCCCGACTGCCGACGTCGTGTAGCGAGGAGGTAACGAGCGTGTATCTCGTTGGGTGGTTTCGTGTATCGTTTCTTCAAGAGCTCGACGGCCCTCGGGTAAGTGGTGGCCGCACGAATCGCAAGATAAATCGTGTCGCTTACCCTTGCGTGGAGGACCTGGAGTTTGTCGCTGTCTGTAGTAATAGCTACAGAGGCCGCCAGGTAGTCTTCGAAACACTTCCACCAGTGGTCGAAGGTGTTAGCGGCACCGACCGCACGTGGGTCCAACGCCAGACGATCTGGTTTTAATATCTGTTCCATACTCTCTTTTTACTGCTGAGAGTTTTCTGTTTGATAATAAAATTGATGCGCGACAATCAAGCACGTGGAACAAGGCTTCAGTTATTGAAGACTTTTATTATCAAACAATGGAACTAACTAACACGAGTACACCAGTTCAGACTGGAGGGGTCCTGCCGGAGCAGAGGGTCTTATACCTCTCCTCCGGAGGCGGGGCCCCACCGGGATGTGCCATAATAACATTTACCACAGGTAAACACCCTAACCCAACAACATTATACAACCCCCACAGTGACAACACCCTAACCCAACAGTAACATAAGAACAACCCCCAGTGGTAACCAACGATGGTTCACCACACACTGCAATGAAGTTACTTTGAAAATCATCTAGTCGCCACACTCCGGCGCCTGTTCGGGTCACACTGAGGGAGAATTTAGCACAGCCAAGGCACCCAACCAGCACGTGGGAGGAAACCGGAGCACCCAGAGGATATCCACGCAGACACGGGGAGAACGTGCAGACTCCGCACAGACAGTGACCCAAGCTGGGAATTGAGGAGGCAGCAGTGCTAATCACTGTGCCACCGTGTCTGTTACCACCATCTACATTCTATTATACACTCTGCTGGTCTTCCTTTCTATCGATGTTCATTGTCTTCTGGGATTGGGCCTTCCAGTGAGCGAGATTGTTTTTTCCTTATTAATCCATGGGACGTGGGCATCGCTGGCTGGACCAGCATTTCTTGCCCCTCCCTAATTGAAAGTGGTGGGAAGCCATCTTTTGAACCACTGCTGTCCATGTGGTGTGCGTACACCCACAGTGCTGTGCATACACCCACAGTGCTGTTAGGGAGGAAGTTCCAGGATTTTGACTCAGCAATACTGAAGGAATTGAGATGTATTTGCAAATCAGGACAGTGTGTGTTTTTTCTACTTATTATTGTCACAAGTAGGCCGACATTAACACTGCAATGAAGTTGCTGTGAAAATCCCCTAGTCGCCACACCCCGGCGCCTGTTCGGGTACACTGAGGGAGAATTTAGCACGGCCAATGCACCTGATCGGCCTATCTTTTGGACTGAGAGAGGAAACCGGAGCACCCGGAGGAAACCCACGCAGACACGGGGGAGAACGGGGGGAGAACGTGCAGACTCTGCACAGTCAGTCACCCGAGGTGAGAATCGAACCCGGGTCCCTGGCACTGTGAGGCAGCAGTGCTAACCATTGTGCCACCGTGCCGCCCATTTTGAATCTGTTCACTATTCAATATATGAAAGAGGAGGCAAAAGATTTTATTTAAGGAATCCATCCGTGAACAGGTTTTTTGTCACGAATAATTGTCATCGGGTCAAAATCCTGGAACTCCCGGAAAAGCACAGCGAATGTACCTGCAAACACGGATTGCAGCGGGTTCAAGAAGGCAGCTCGCCACCACCTTCTCAAAGGCAAGTAGGGGTGGGTGATAATTGCTGGCCTAGCCAGTGACGCCCATATCCTGTAAATGATGCAATACAAAGAAAAGATTCGAACTTTAACTGGCCCCACCTGCATAGTCCAAATGACCCACGGGCTTTGGTCGTGCAGTTGTTTTTATGATGCTCTCATGAAAGAGGAATTAAAAAGAAATTTTGGCTCCCTGGAGGGTAATGTATATGTGGGACATACTGCTTCCAAAAATAATAAATGCTGTTTTGATTCAACTCCTTTTTTTGTTAAACAGGCTAGATATCTAGATGAAGATCATATTCAGAATGGGGTTGCAGATGAAGGATCTCAGATGGAGATGACCACCCACAACACATCATACGATGTTTCTGAAACTGCTGGTGTGGTAAAAGTGAGCTAACCTGAAAGGGACGGCACGGTGGCACAGTGGTTAACACTGCTGCCTCACAGCGCCAGAGACCCGGGTTCTCTGTGTGGAGTTTGCATGTTCTCCCCGTGTCTGCGTGGGTTTCCTCTGGGTGCTCCGGTTTCCTCCCATACTCCAGAGATGTGCGGGTTAGGTGCATTGGCCATGCTAAATTGCCGCTTAGTGTCAGAGGTATTAGCAGGGTAAATATGTGGGGTTACGGGGATTGGGCCTGAGTGGGATTGTTGTAGGTGCAGGCACGATGGGCCAAATGGCCTCCTTATACACTGGAGGATTCTATGAAATAGGTATGGATTGTTGGCATTTGGGAATGTAAAAAAAGAACAATGCAGACTAGGGTGGCACAGTGGCACAGTGGTTAGCACTGCTGCCTCACAGCGCCAGGGACCCGGGTTCAATTCCGGCCTCGGGTGACAATCTGTGTGGAGTTTGCACGTTCTCCCCGTGTCTGCGTGGGTTTCCTCCGGGTGCTCCGGTTTCCTCCCACACTCCAGAGATGTGTGGCTTAGGTTGATTGGCCATCCTAAAATTGCCCCTTAGTGTCAGGGGGATTTACAGGGTAAATACATGGGGTTATGGGGAGAGGGCCTGGGTGGGATTGTGGTCAGTGCAGGCTTAATGGGCCAAATGGCTCTTTCTGCTGTGTAGTGATTCTACGATCCTATGACTTTCAATATATTGGTCTACACTTTACATTGAGAATAAAGGTGAGGCTCTAAGTTAAGGAATTATTAAAGAGTAAATTGGGCAGTGTGAAGAAGGATGTGTGTGTATGGGTGTGTGTGTGTATGGGTGTGTGTGTGTCTAATATTATTAAGCTGGGGATTGAGGGTCTACAAGGTTGAGGACATCAAAGGAGTCCAGCTGTGAAAGGCGTGCTCTTGAATTAAATAAAGCTCAGTTGAATTTTCTATCAGTAAATAAGCCATGGGTAGAATTTGCATTGGGAGATAAAGAAGGGTTGTTGCTTTCAGTTGTTAAATTTCAAAGGGGAGTAAAAAAGGTTCATAGCTTGTAAAAAGTTATAAATAAATAAGGCAAGCTTATTAAATTTTATTTGACCAGCAAGTGGGGCAGTAGGGAAAACACAAAAGATTATATATTCCAGGAAGGTTAAGTTTTAAAGAAGGGCTAAAAACAATGGACTCAAACATGAAGGAGGCAAAAATGATGTCAAGGAGGGATTGGGAGTTGGGTTTGGAAATGGCTATATAAAACCTGCTGGAGCATTGCTCTTTGCTGGGGAAAAAAAAGGTTAAAGTTTATTTATTAGTCACAAGTAAGGCTTACATTAACATTGCAATGAAGTTACTGTGAAATTCCCCTAGTTGCCACAGTCCGGCATCTGTTCGGGTCAATGTACCTAACCAACACGTCTTTCAGAATGTGGGAGGAAACCGGAGCACCCGGAGGAAACCCACGCAGACATGGGGAGAACATGCAAACTCCACACAGACAATGGCCCAAGCCGGAAATCGAACCTAGGTTCCTGACCATGAAGATGATAGGTGAGCTACTTTGCAGCCAATTCAGAAAGTGTCTATTTAAATCAGCTATCCAGTTCAGCCGGAAATTTCATGAGGCTGCAAACAGCAGCCTGGTGTTTAAAGTTCCACAGCAGAGCCGAGGTGAGGTGTGAGATATTAGAACATAGAACATAGAACAGTACAGCACAGAACAGGCCCTTCAGCCCACGATGTTGTGCCGAGCTTTATCTGAAACCAAGATCAAGCTATCCCACTCCCTATCATCCTGGTGTGCTCCATGTGGCTATCCAATAACCGCTTAAATGTTCCTAAAGTGTCTGACTCCACTATCACTGCAGGCAGTCCATTCCACACCCCAACCACTCTGCGTAAAGAACCTACCTCTGATATCCTTCCTATATCTCCCACCACGAACCCTATAGTTATGCACCCTTGTAATAGCTCCATCCACCCGAGGAAATAGTCTTTGAACGTTCACTCTATCTATCCCCTTCATCATTTTATAAACCTCTATTAAGTCTCCCCTCAGCCTCCTCCGCTCCAGAGAGAACAGCCCTAGCTCCCTCAACCTTTCCTCATAAGACCTACCCTCCAAACCAGGCAGCATCCTGGTAAATCTCCTCTGCACTCTTTCCAGCGCTTCCACGTCCTTCTTATAGTGAGGTGACCAGAACTGCACACAATATTCCAAATGTGGTCTCACCAAGGTCCTGCACAGTTGCAGCACAACCCCACGGCTCTTAAACTCCAACCCCCTGTTAATAAAAGCTAACACACTATAGCCTTCTTCACAGCTCTATCCACTTGAGTGGCAACCTTTAGAGATCTGTGGATATGGACCCCAAGATCTCTCTGTTCCTCCACAGTCTTCAGAACCCTACCTTTGACCCTGTAATCCACATTTAAATTAGTCCTACCAAAATGAATCACCTCACATTTATCAGGGTTAAACTCCATTTGCCATTTTTCAGCCCAGCTTTGCATCCTATCTATGTCTCTTTGCAGCCTACAACAGCCCTCCACCTCATCCACTACTCCACCAATCTTGGTGTCATCAGCAAATTTACTGATCCACCCTTCAGCCCCCTCCTCTAAGTCATTAATAAAAATCACAAAGAGCAGAGGACCAAGCACTGATCCCTGTGGCACTCTGCTAGCAACCTGCCTCCAATCCGAAAATTTTCCATCCACCACCACCCTCTGTCTTCGATCAGACAGCCAGTTACCTATCCAATCGGCCAACTTTCCCTCTATCCCACACCTCCTCACCTTCATCATAAGCCGAACATGGGGGACCTTATCAAACGCCTTACTAAAATCCATGTATATGACATCAACTGTGGTATGCCTCATTAAAGTGAAAGTAGCTTTGTCTTCGGGATATTTTATTGACTAGATTTATATGGCTAAACATCTGTAAGGGATTGTGCATAAAGGGGCATTTATTGGTGCGTGTAACCAAGTAGGAAGTCGTTTTGTAAATCTAATTTTAACTGTGTAAATGTAATCTTGTGTGTTTAAGCTTTCTTTTCTTTCATCAATAAATGTATCAATTTAGGGTTTAAAATCCCAATAGTGCTACTGGAATTTGCGACTTTTCTGAATTCAGCAAGCGTCTCATCTTGCCATCAAAATACAAAAAGAAAAGCATTGTGATACTTGGACTAATGTTTCCCTTTGGGATCTTATTTGCGTGGAGAGTAACATGTGCCTGATGATGACAATGGTAATTTCCAGCATACACAATTCCGCCATTCCGCGGCACGGTAGCACAGTGGTTAGCACTGCTGCTTCACAGCTCCAGGGACCTGGGTTCGATTCCCGGCTCGGGTCACTGTCTGTGTGGAGTTTGCACATTCTCCTCGTGTCTGCGTGGGTTTCCTCCGGGTACTCCGGTTTTCCTGCCACAGTCCAAAGATGTGCGGGTTAGGTTGATTGGCCATGCTAAAAAAAAAAATTGCCCCTTAGTGTCCTGAGATGCGTAGGTTAGAGGGATTTGTGGGTGAAATATGTAGGGGTGTGGGGATAGGGCCTCGGTGGGATTGTGGTCGGTGCAGACTAGATGAGCCGAATGGCCTCTTTCTGTACTGTAGGGTTTCTATGATCTCTGTGATTTCTATGATTAAATGCAGAAATCAGGAAGTCCCAAGCTTCAGTACACCAACATCTCACCAAGGGACTTGGCATTCAAAGACATGCAGCTGGGTCAAGTATTTACCCTCATAACAAGCAAGAAAAAGACTAGGACTTATCCATTCATGAGTAAATGCAATTTAAACTGCTTGTTAAATCATAATTATGGCCAAACAACTTCTCTGACACTGAAAATTAACTTTCCAAGTGTGGACTTTCATTCCTTCAAGATTTTACTTGTTGGGGATTTAAAAGAAAGTTAAGTAATCTTTCAACTATTTCTATCTCTTTACTCAATCCCCTCCTCCTTTCCCTCGATTTCTTTCACTTTCTGTAAATTATTTGCCAGTGAATGAAATGATTTAGCTGACATTGCCTGGCGCAGAGTTTGCGTATCTCAGTCAGGATTCATTAATCTGATTTGCTGAAGACACACTGTTGTTTGTACAAGAGGCACATTCCCTGTGCAGGGCAGTGCGCTGTATCAGACGCCTGATAGCTCCAGGCTTGGTGCTCAAAAGGCCACGAGGAGTTCATGAATGATGAGTGCCGTTCCTTCACAATTGACTACAAAATCCAGGCCATTAAATGCTTTTTGTAGTCATTCGGACAAATCATCTGAGGAAGGATGTGCTGGCCTTGGAGCGGGTCCAGAAGAGGTTCACGTGAATGATTCCAGGAATGAAAGGCTTGATGTGTGAGGAACAGTTGAGGACTCTGGGTTTGTACTCGATGGAGTTTAGAAGGATATGGGGGGATCTCATTGAAACTTACAGAATACTGAAAGGCCTGGATAGAGTGGACGTGGAGAAGATGTTTCCATTCTCCTGCCCTTTCCCTGTAATCTTTGATCCCCTTACCAATCAAGAACTTATCTATCTCTGTCTTAAGCACACTCAATGACCTGGCCTCTACAGTTTTCTGTGGCAATGAATTCCATAGATTCACCATCCTCTGGCTGAAGAAATTCCTCCTCATTTCAGTTCCAAAGGTTCATCCCTTTACTCTGAGGCTGTGCCCTAGGATCCCAGTCCCTCCTACTAATGGAAACATCTTCCCCACGTCCACTCTATCCAGGCCTTTCAGTATTCTGTAAGTTTCAATGAGATCACCTCTCATCCTTCGAAACTCTAACACGTACGGACCCAGAGTCCTCAAACGCTCCTCATACATCAAGCTTTTCATTCCTGGGATCATTCTCATGAACCCCCTCTGGACTCTCTCCAGGTCCAGCACATCCTTTAGATACGGGGCTCAAAATTAGTCTCTCCTACCAATGGAAGCACATTCTCCACTCTATCCAGGCCTTCCAATATTCTGTAAGTTTCAATGAGACCCCCACTCACCCTTCTAAACTCCATTGAGTACAGACCCAGGACGGAATTTTCCCATCCCGCCCACCACGGGAATCGTAGCAGGCGGGACACAAACCATGCAAAGGTCCGTTGACCCTGGGCTGGATTTTCCGGTCTTGGGACGAGTGAAGCCAGAAAATCCCACCCCCAGAGTCCTCCGATGCGCCGTCTTTATTTCTCCCATTCCTTGCCCTGACGGGAGCAACAGGCCATGGTCAAAGTGGCCATGTCAGGCTGTGAGGGACAGGTTTGTTTGCCAGGGTAGACAACAATGCCACCAGTGTTCAACACAAGCCCTTACTCACTCATGGCTCTCACCTTTCCCTCCACAATGCATCATATTTCATGCCTTGGAGATTTGCAGAGTTGATACACTCCAGGTTTTATGTGTGCACTTCATTCTTGAGCTGTTGTGGATGGGGAGGTAGCAACCTCCCATCTATCTAGTGAGTGGGTGCTCGGGATTGCAGTTCTGGCTAACGCCTAATGGGTGCAGGGTACCACATGTGGCATTAATGTACCACGGAGTGTTCATTAACAGCAAATGCTTGCACTCCATCAATGTGGAGCTACTGTTCTAATACAGGTGTATGCAAGGTTCCCTGTCGGTTGTCGTGATATTTTTGTCTTGTGCCAGTCCATCCTTCTTAACCTCTTCACACTTCCAAGCAGAGTCTTGCTATTCGGAGATTTTAAAAAACAGTCCCTTATAGAATAGCTGATGAAACCTACCCTGTGAGGCTCAGGGAGCTGTATGACAACCAACTGTCAAGGTAAGAATGTTTTAACTGAGCACTAAATTTCATTCAATGCTGACATCAAGTCCACATTGGTTAGCATTCTGTGTCATGTGTTTGACATTGAATTCGGTCACTAGATAGATGGGAGGTTGCCATCTCCCCATCCACAACAGCTCAAGAATGAAGTGCACGCATAAAACCTGGAGTGTATCAACTCTGCATATCTCCGAGGCATAAAATACGACACAGTGTGGAGGGAAAGGTGAGAGCCATGAGTGAGTAAGGGCATGTGTTGAATGGATGTGATGCAGGTTGAAAGGGTTAATAATCACACAAGTTTAACAATCACAGGATCTGCACGCTGAATCTCAGTCACACAGGGAATGCTATGTGAAAACCGCAGCAGACCCAGATAAGAGTCAAGAAGCATTTAATTGAACGATGTGCAGCTGGAGCTTAAGTTTGCCAGTTAGAACAAGGAACAATGGAAAGGGAGGCTGATATACCATTGGCCAGAGATATAACTATCATTTTTTGATGATATAACATGCACAAGTTTTAATTGGACACTATACCCTTATGTATGCATGATGTAACCTTAATCAATAACTGTGAGTGGATAGAGACAACTCCTATGCCTCGATTGGTGTATGCTAATTACTTGTAATCAAATTTGAAACTATAACTGCTTGTGTATTTCTGAATTCTGTACTCCGGTGGCCTTGATGACTGAAGTCAGAGTCCTATTGTTGTAGTCTTTAATAAATCATCTTAAACCACTCCGTGACTTTGTCTGGCTGCTTGAGGGGAACAGTAGCTTTAACTGCGATAACAACAAAATAGAAGCCCCATAACAGAGAGGCTTTATTGAGGGTGACTATGAGAGAGAGAGAGAGAGAGGCATGATATGGCACGAGGATGCGATGAATGTCAGCAGTGGATGGTCAGACTGGGGATGTGAGGAATTGTAGAGACAAGAGGTGTGTGCACCAGCAAGGTAAGTTGGTGCGAGGGGTGATGTGCTGGAGCAGGTTTGGGAAGGCAGACTGAGGGGGCTGCAGTGATACACAAAACAGGATGTGGGGTGAATGCGCCATCACCCCCATCTCTCCACCACTGCTTCCCCTCTCACACCAGGCTATCTGTCACTTGCTCTTTAAGTTGCTACTTTTTGTTGCAAATTCTTTTCCTCTAACGTTCCCTCTCCTTCCCGTTCTGATGAAGGAGGCATGACTCAAAACGTTAACTGTGTGTCTCTCCTGATAGGGACACAGACTGTTCTGTGATTTACTCCTTTGGATTCTCTTGGTCATCTTGCGTGATGCTTACATCATCATTAACATCACTGTCTAATTCACACAAACGTTTAACTTTACCCTACAGAGCGTTCAGCTGGGGGCGGGGTGGGGGGGGAGGGGATGGGTGGGGGGTGGGGGTGAGCGTGGTCCGCAGGAACACAGGGGACTTAAATCCAGAGCTTATGGCTTTGGCAACCAAAGGCACAGTCACCAATGGTGGATCAGATGAAAATTGGAGTGCTCTCAGAGGACTGAAGAGATCTCCAAGTGTTGGGGAGCTGGAGGGGATTACAAGATAGGGCGGGCAGAGGCAATGGATCGATTTAAAAACGGGTGAGAATTTTAAAATGGAGGTGTTGTGGGACTGAGAGTCAATCGTCGGAATTATCTGGCTGTTTCTGCCAGTGGGATCTCCCAGTCCCACCAGTGGGATCTTCCAGTCCTGCCAGTGGGATCTTCCAGTCCCACCAGTGGGCTCTTCCATTCCCGCCAATGGGACCTTCCAGTCCCGCCAATGGGACTTTCCCATCCTGCCAGTGGGTTCTTCCAGTCCCACCAGTGGGCTCTTCCAAGTCCCGGCAGTGGGATCTTCCAGTCCCGCTAGTGGGATCTTCCAGTCCCGCCAATGGGACATTCCCATCCCGGCAGTGGGATCTTCCATCCCACCAGTGGGATCTCCCAGTCCCGCCAGTGGGATCTTCCAGTCCCACCAGTGGGATCTTCCAGTCCCGCCAATGGGCTCTTCCATTCCCGCCAGTGGGCTCTTCCATTCCCACCAGTGGGATCTCCCAGTCCCGCCAGTGGGCTCTTCCAGTCCCGCCAGTGGAATCTTCCAGTCCTGACAGTGGGATCCTCCAGTCGTGCCAGTGGGGTCTTCCAGTCCCACCAGTGGAATCTTCCAGTCCCACCAGTGGGATCTTCCCGTCCCGCCAGTGGGATCTTCCAGTCTTGCCAGTGGGATCTTCCAGTCCCACCAGGAGGATCTTCGAGTTCTGCCAATGGATCTTCCAGAACTAGCATGGGATTTTCCAGTCCCACCAGTGGGATCTTCCAGTCCCGCCGACAGTGATCCTCCCGCTGTGGGTTTCCCAGAGACTGAGGGTGCATACAATGGGAAACCCTGTGGACAGCCGGGAGACCAGAAGATCCCGTCACCGGCCTCCGCCACCATAAAGCACGTCGGGGTGGGAGGTGGGTTGGGGGGAATTTCCCACCCATTTAGGTCACTGTGCAGAGGGATAATGAATGAGACTTGGTGTGAGTTTGGACAAGGAAAGCAAACCATGGAGCATAAGATAGTGCAGCCATTGAAAATCTGGAAAAGAAGCCAATTTTATGGAAAGCACTTGGTACATCAGGCACTATCCTATAAGGTGGCACGGTGGCACCGTTGTTAGCACTGTTGCCTCACAGCGCCAGGGACCTGGGTTCGATTCCCAGCTTGGGTCACTGTGCGGAGTCTGCACATTCTTCCTGTGTCTGCGTGGGTTTCCTCCGGGTGCTCTGGTTTCCTCCCACAGTCCAAAGATGTGCGGGTTAGGTGGATTGGCCATGCTAAGTTGTCCCTTCGTGTCAGGGGGACTGGCTAGGGTAGATGCATGGGGTTGTGGGGATAGGGGCTGGGTGGGATTGTGGTCCATGTAGACTTGATGGGCTGAATGGCCTCCTTCTGCACTGGCGGATTCTGTGATTCTATGGTATCCGTAAAGGCAGGAGGCATCCACACGATGTGTATTTGCTGGTTCTTTACACAAAGGCTGGGTGACCTATCTGGTAGATATAAATCTTTCAGAAGCCTGGCTTGGTACATTCCATTCACTCATATGTTTGCTGCATACAGTGTGAAACATTAGGGGGTCAGATCGTCAGTAGAAACATGTTTCCATTCTTGAATGGAACGGCACATTCTGTTTCAAGGACCAATATGCTGGACACGATTTATCTGATATCAACCTCAAAGTTTATCTCAAAGTCTGTTTAGTGGACTCCTTATCAAAGGAATTTTGTGACCTCCGCACTGAATTGGTGTAACCAGCCGTAACAGTGCGCCCACAGGAAGAGCCTTTATTGTGGGGAAACCTCTCTAGCCACTTCACAGATTTGAATCATAAACAAGGCAAACCCAAGAGTAGGAAGTGACCAATATGGATAGGTTTCGAGGTAGAGAGGGCAGTCGCAAAGCAGAGGTTTGGAGAGAGATATTCAGAGTTCAGAGCCTTAGCAACCTCTGTTTTTTATTCATTTGTGGGACATGGGTATCATTGGCTGGGCCAGCATTTATTGCCCATCCCTAGTTGCCCTTGAGGAGGTGGTGGTGAGCTGCCTTCTTGAATCGCTGCAGTCCACGTGCTGTGGGTTGACCCACTATGCCGTCAGGGAGGGAATTCCAGGATTTTGACCCAGTGACTGCGAAGGAATGACTGATTTATTTCCAAGCCAGGATAATAAGTGGCTTGGAAGGGAACTTGCAGGTGGTGGTTTTCCTGAGTATCGGTTGCCCTTGTCCTTCTAGATAGAAGTGGTCGTGGGTTTGGAAGGTACTCTCTGAGGATCTTTGGTGAATTTCTGCAGTGCATCTTGTAGATAGTACACACTGCTGCTACTGAGCGTCAGTGGTGGAGGGAGTGGATGTTTGTGGATGTAGTGTCAATCAAGCAAGCTGCTTTGTCCTGGATGGTTTCAAGCTTCTTGAGTGTTGTTGGAGCTGCACCCATCCAGGCAAGTGGGGAGTTTTCCATCACGCTCCTGACTTTTGCCTTGTAGATAGTAGATAAGCTTTGGGGAGTCAGGAGGTGAGTTACTTGCTGTAGTATTCCTAGCTTCTGAACTGCCCTTGTAGCCATTGGGTTTATGTGGCGAGTCCAGTCCAGTTTCTTGTCAATGTTTCCATTAACAGGGGAGACTAGGACGCGGGGGCACAGCCTTAGAATAAAAGGGAGTCACTTTAGAACAGAGATGAGGAGAAATTTCTTCAGCCAGAGAGTGGTGGGTCTGTGGAATTCATTGCCACAGAGGGCTGTGGAGGCCGAGACGTTGAGCGTCTTCAAGACAGAAATTGATAAATTCTTGATTTCTCGAGGAATTAAGGGCTATGGGGAGAGAGTGGGTAAATGGAGTTGAAATCAACCATGATTGAATGGTGGAGTGGACTCGATGGGCCGAATGGCCTTACTTCCGCTCCTATGTCTTATGGTCTTATGGTCTTAAGGATGTTGACAATCGCTGTGTAACTTGATGATTGGTGAAAATTAAATATATCATTATCTGTATATAATTTTGTCGTTTTTCAGGGAACTTGGGCTCCATGTTGAATGGGGATGAGTTCCCTTGCCTGAATAAACTAGTTTAAAAACAAAGGAAATCTTGGGGGGGTGACCTTACCTTCTTCTAGAGTGATCTGTCTTTACCTTGTGATCTCGGATCTATCTGTCCCCATCTATTATATATTTAAAAGGGTTGCAGGTTGCTTTAAGAGCTGATCATATGATTTGATGGTGATGTCATTGGGGTGTTGCAGAGGTTGTTGTTTTACTTTCAGTTTGTTCAGGAATAAATCTGTTGTTGTTAGTCTGAATCTACGTGTGCAAACTGAGTCTTCTTTTTTTATGCAAAGCCCACGACCTCTGACATAGCACATGACAGAAAGAAAATTGGCGACGAGTCAGGATTCTGTTTCATCGAGAATGTCAAGTAAAGATCTAAAGCAGAAGAAAAAAATTTTGGGCCCTCACACTTCGAATATTAGAAGGATGGGGAGAAGCAACAACAAAGTGTCAGCGAAGGAAGATTCAAGTAAGAAAAAGCTCTCTGTGGTTTTAAAAGATGCGTTTTTTCCCATCAGAGAAGGATGAGATTCCAGGAATATCTAGCCCATGACCAGGCCCTTATTGCTTGAGGGGGTGCCACCCCACATCAAGCATGGCTGACCAGTTGTCTCTCCCATCCTGCCATTGGCATGTTTGGAAGGATCTGCAGGTTGACACTCAACCTGTCTGACCACGTTACGCACGCACCTTTCTTCACCATCAAGTCCTGGGGTTGGACTCGAACCCAAAGCTTCTGGCTCAGAGGAAGGGACATTACCCACTGCACCACAAGACAGCCTCATTTCTCTTTACCACCTGTAGAATTTACATTAATCCAAAACAGAAAACCTCTCCGATGTTCTGAGTCACCCACTCATGCGGATGTTTGGACTCGTTAAGCCTTCCCTATTGGACAGCCTGTAGTAGGGTTAAAAGGGACCTCAGGCTGCAACTAGATTGGAGGGGAGAGAAACGGTTAAAAGGGCAGCCTGGCTGAAATATCAAAACTGGCTGCAGGAAGGCACGTGGAGACATACATCTAATAACTTTCTCCCAGACAATAAAGCTTTAATGTTCATTTAATAGTATCACAAGTAGGCTTACATTAACACTGCAATGAAGTTACTGTGAAAATCCCCTAGTTGCCACACTCCGGAGCCTGTTCGGGTACCATAAGACCATAAGACATAGGGGCAGAATTAAGCCACTCGGCCCATCGGATCTTCTCCATCATTCAAACATGGCTGATATTTTTCTCATCCCCATTCCTCTGCCTTTTCCCCATAACCTCTTATTAATCAAGAACCTATCTATCTCTGACTTAAAGACACTCAATGACCTGGCCTCCACAGCCTTCTGCCGCAAAGAGTTCCACAGGTTCACCACTCTCTGGCTGAAGAAATTCCTCCTCATCTCTGTTTTAAAGGATCGTCCCTTTAGCCTGAGGTTGCACCCTCTGGTTCTAGTTTTTCCTACTAGTGGAAACATCCTCTCCACGGCCATTCTATCCAGGCCCCGCAGTATCCTGTAAGTTTCAATAAGATCCCCCCTCATCCTTCTAAACTCCAACAACTACAGACCCACAGTCCTCAACCGTTCCTTATAGAATCATAGAAATCATAGAAACCCTACAGTGCAGAAGGAGGCCATTCGGCCCATCGAGTCTGCACCGATCACAATCCCACCCAGGCCCTACCCCCACATATTTACCCGCTAATCCCTCTAACCTACGCATCTCAGGGGCAATTTTAACCTGGCCAATCAACCTAACCCGCAAATCTTTGGACTGTGGGAGGAAACCGGAGCACCCGGAGGAAACCCACGCAAACACGAGGAGAATGTGCAAACTCCACACAGACAGTGACCCAAGCCGGGAATCAAACTCGGGACCCTGGAGCTGTGAAGCAGCAGTGCTAACCACTGTGTTACCGTGCCGCCCCAAATATACGACAAGCTCTTCATTCCTGGGATCATTCTTGTGAACTGAGGGAGAATTTAGTGTGGCCAATGCACCTAACCAGCACGTCTTTCGGACTGTGGGAGGAAACCCACGCAGGCACGGGGAGAAAGTACGGACTGCGCACAGACGGTGACCCAAGCCAGGAATTGAACCCGGGTCCCTGGCGCTGTGAGGCAGCAGTGCTAACCACTGTGCCACCATGCTGTCCAGTACTAGACAGTCACACCTCAGGTACTACTCTTCAGAGATTGTGGCAACAATAAAGAATCGATACTATTTATCATGACCCCACAATGTCTGGAGATATCGCATAGGATCCATTGTGTCTCTAATCAAGCAGGAGGGCAACTGTGGTAATTGAGATCCATGATTGAAATTTACATGTTAGAATGTATCTGTAGTAATTTGATATCAGAATGGGGAAGTCGTGATCCACACAGGATACGAACAAGAGGACGGTTAAAGATAAAAGCACACAGGACAATTGAGATAGCACCGTGTGACAAAACAGAACTTAGAGTAACAAGGTGATGACTTAATCAGAATCTCTCATATAAACATTGTCACGCAAAAAGGTAGAAGGATGCTGTAAGAACCCACGGGGGTGAGCAGAGTAGCTCAGAAACAATCTTTCCCTCATGAATGTTGAGCAAACTTGAATAAACCAAAAGGGAAAATGCTGGAAAATCTCAGCAGGTCTGGCAGCATCTGTAAGGAGAGAAAACAGCTGATATTTCAAGTCCAGATGATTCTTTGACAATGCTTTGACTTGAAACGTCAGCTCTTTTTCTCTCCTTACAGATGCTGCCAGACCTGCTGAGATTTTCCAGCATTTTTTCTTTTGGTTTCAGATTCCAGCATCCGCAGTAATTTGCTTTTGAGCTTGAATAGACCATTTTTGTTGAAACTCTATATGGTCTGGGAGACTCAGTTCATTCGATCCTTCCAACACAGCCCTCCCTCCCATATTGGCTGATGGGAAAGGACGTAATTTCAAGAATCCGCTTTGATTCCAACTGTTTCCATACAAATGTCTGGCATTAGATTTCTGTAGCTGTGTCATTAACTTCCTTTTCAGTATCTTGGTCTGATGTTACCAATCTCTGGTCAGCTAGACTTGCTCAGAACAACTCATCTGCGGCAGGAAATTTGCTCCGGGAAAGCAGCCAGCATAATCAAGGACCCCACGCACCCCAGACATACTCTCTTCCACCTTCTCCCGTCAGGAAAAAGATACAGAAGTCTGAGGGTATGTACCAACCGATTCAAGAACAGCTTTTTCCCTGCTGCCATCAGACTTTTGAATGGACCCACCTTTTATTAAGCTGATCTCTCTCTACACCCCAGCTATGACTGTAACACTACATTCTGCACTCATAGAAGAAATCATAGAAACCCTACAGTGTAGGAAGAGGCCATTCGGCCCATCAGGTCTGCACCAACCACAATCCCACCCAGGCCTTACCCCCATATCCCTACATATTTTTACCCGCTAATCCCTCTAACCTACACATCTCAGGATACTAAGGGGCAATTTTAGCATGGCCAATCAACCTAACCAGCACATCTTTGGACTGTGGGAGGAAACCGGAGCACCCGGAGGAAACCCACGCAGACACGAGGAGAATGTGCAAACTCCACACAGACAGTGACCTGAGCCAGGAATCGAACCCAGGTCCCTGGAGCTGTGAAGTAGCAGTGCTAACCACTGTGCTACCGTGCCACCCCTCCTTTCCTTCTCTCCTTTCCTTCTCTATGAACGGTATGCTTTGTCTGTGTAGTGGGCAAGAAACAATACTTTTCACTGTATATTAATACATGTGGCAATAATAAATCAAATTAAATCAAATCAAACCAAAAAAGGTCTGGTTTGAGCGAGTCTTTAAGAGGGTGTGAGATTGGGTAAGGCAGATTGAATGAAAGATAATGGAGTCTACTCCATCTGTATCTGGGGGCCAATCTTCTGTGTAGGGCAGTAAACAAAACTTCAGAATTAATCCAACTCCTATCTTTCCTTCTTTGGTGAACATTTCTGCAACAGTACAGAATGTTCCCAGAGATGAATTTATATCCAGGACTCCCCGTCCTCACTTCAAAACCAAACCACTATCCAGGATTTCTCTCCCTTTATGTGCACACTTTTCCTGTCTATGCTTTTGTGATCTTCCTGATTACACCAAGATGAGATTGCAATGTTTAGAGACCAGCGCCTTTGAAAGCGGCTGTGGGATCCTTTGTATGGCTTGCTTCAATTAACAGACTTCATTTTAAGATATTTCTGCCTATGTAACTAACTCTGCTAAGCTTCAAAGCTAACTTGGCCACATTTTAAACCCAGCAGGCATTCTGGGATTAGCTTAGAAATTGACTGCATTCTTTGAAAGTACAATGCAAGGTAAACAGGCTCATAACAGAAGCTTTCACGGCCACACAGCTGCCAATTGTTTATGAAAGTTAGGGACATAGTTTGTACCAGTGATTGCAATAATACAGATTACGAATAATATATATTGTGCATTTCAGTATGTGTTTCGAGTTCAGTGTTCAGTCTTGTTTTGGAGTACAGTCAGTATTCAAGATTAGCACAGGGGGCTGGCAGTGAAGAAGCCAGTTTCTCCAAGTTAACGTTTCTCTTTTTTGTTTTTGTAGTGTTCATTTTAAGTTTTATTCAAGAAAGAAAATCATTTTTAAAAATCGCACCAAGTGCTGCCTACGTCTATTCTGAGGAATGAATGGATCCTACAGCGGCACAACTTGACAACTTGAATTCCATGTTACTGGGACTGCATTCAGTTGATTTTGATTGAGTTCAATTGAAAGAAAGTGCTGACCAAAAGGGAAAACGCTGGAAAATCTCAGCAGGTCTGGCAGCATCTGTAAGGAGAGAAAAGAGCTGATGTTTCGAGTCCAGATGACCCTTTGTCAAAGCTGATCAGAGCTTTGACAAAGGGTCGTCGGGACTCGAAACATCAGCTCTTTTCTCTCCTTACAGATGCTTCCAGACCTGCTGAGATTTTCCAGCGTTTTCCCTTTTGGTTTCAGATTCCAACATTCGCAGTAATTTGCTTTTATCCAGAAAGAAATTACAGGTTGACAGTGACCAAATTTTGGCTGAATGAAGAACGCACGCAGCTAAATGCAGCGCAGACATTAGTTATGCACTTTGGTCGGAAGAATAGAGGCAGAGACTATTTTCTAAATGGGGAGATAATTCAGAAATTGGAAGCTGAAAGGGTCTTTGGGAGCCCTAGTTCAGGGTTCTGTTAAGGTTAACTTGCAAGTTGACTTGGTAGTTAGGAAAGTAAATGCAATGTTAGCATTCATTTCGGGAGGACTAGAATACAAAAGCAGGGATGTACTGCTAAGGGTGTATTAGGATCTGGTGAGACCATATTTGGAGTATTATGAGCAATTTTGAGCCCTGTATCTAACGATATGCTGGCCCTGGAGAGGGTCCAGAGGAGGCTCATGAGAATGATTCTGGGAATGAGAAGATTGATGTATGAGGAGCGTTTGAGGACTCTGGGTCTGTACTCGATGGAGTTTAGAAGGATGAGGGGGGATCTCATTGAAGCTTACAGAATAATGAAAGGCCTGGATAGAGTAGATTTGGGGAAAATGTTTCCATTAGTGGGAGAGACTAGGATCCGAGGGCACAGCCTCAGAGTAAAGGGACGACCCTTTAGAACTGAGATGAGGAGGAGTATTTTCAGCCAGAGGGTGGTGAAATTCATTGCCACAGAGGGCTGTGGAGGACCAGGTCATTGAGTGTCTTTAAGGCAGAGATAGATAGGTTCTTGATTGGTAAGGGGATCAAAGGTTACGGGGAAAAGGTGGGAGAATGAGACTGAGAAACTTATCAGCCATGCGTGAATGGCGGAGCAGACTTGGTGGGCTGAATGGCCTAATTCTGCTCCTATGTCTTATGGTCTTACGGTCTTATTTAACTTTATGATTTTTTTCATATTAACTCTCACGTTGTGTATGCTGCCGGCAATGCCACCATTTATTGCACAGTCCTAGTTGCCTTTGAGTAGATGGCACAGAGTCTACATCATAACCCCTGCACTATTTTTTTAAAATTAATGTTTACAGCATGTGGGCATCACTGACTGAGCCACCATGCATTGCCCAATCCTAGTTGCCCTTGAGTAGGTGGTGGTGAGCTGCCTTCTTGAACCACTGCAGTCCCAGAGGTGTAGGTATACCCACGGTGCTGGTAGGGAGGGAGTTCCAAGATCAAGTATCATGTGCCAAAGGGGCCCCACAGTAAGATGAGGAAAGAAGTTCCAAGACCTTGACCCAACAACTCTAAAAATGTGATACGAAGAAGGAGGGGAGATCAAATTGAGGCAGATAAGATGCTAACAGGGATTGACGGGGTAGACGTACAGAGGATCATAGAATCCCTACAGTGCAGAAGGAGGCCATTCGGCCCATTGAGCCCGCACCTACCACAATCTCACCTAGGCCCTAGCCCCGTAACCCCCCCATATTTACCCTAGCTAGTCCCCCCTGACACTAGGGTCAATTTAGCATGGCCAATCAACCTAACCTAACCCTATCTCCATAACCCCACATATTTACCCTGTGTATCCCCCTGACACTAAGAGGCAATTTGTCATTTACACACCCTGGGAGTGTGGGAGGAAAGCGGAACACCCGGAGGAAACCCACGCGGACACGGGGCAAACGTGCGAACTCCACACTGACAGTGATCCGAGGCTGGAATTGAACCCGGGTCCCTGGCGTTGTGAGGCAGGATGTTTCCTCTTGTGGGGCAATCTAGAACAAGAGGTCGTAGTTTTAGGATAAGGGGTGGCAGATTTAAAGCAGAGGTGAGGAGAAACTACTTCTCTCAAAAGGTGGAATTCACTATCCCAGAGAGCTGTGGATGCCGAGAATTTGGGCGGGATTTTCCGGCCGCTCTCACCCCAAGGCCGGAGATTTCCGCCCGGAAATTGGCCAATGGACCTATGCATGGTCTGTGTCCCGCCCGCTACAATTCCCGTGGATATAGACAGGCTGTTAATTAGTAATGGGTTGAAGGGTTACGGAGACGGGCAGGAACATGGAGCTGAGGCTGAGATAAGATCAGCCATCATCGTATTGAATGGTGGAGCAGGCTCGAAGGGGCTGAATTTCTTGCATTATATTCCATCCGCCAAGACTTTGCCCTCTCATTGAACCTGTCTATATCCCTCTGTAGACTCCTTGTGTCATCCTCACCACTCGCTTTCCCACTCTTGCCCATTTAAGACAGAGATGAGGAGGAATTTCTTCTCTCGGAGGGTAGTGAATCTGTGGAATTCTTTACCGCAGAGGGCGGTAGAGGTTGGGTTGGTAAGTATGTTCAAGGCTGAGATCGGCAGATTTTTAATCAGTAAGGGAATCAAGGGTTATGGGGATAAGACGGGACAGTGGAGTTGAAGATTATCGTATCAGGTGTCATGATCTCATTGAATGGCGGAGCAGGCTCGATGGGCTGAATGGCCTGCTTCTGCTCTTACATCTTATGGTCTTATAAAGTCCTGCAAAATAACTATGATGGACTGGACACCATGGGCAGAATTTTCCTGTCCCGCCCGCCACGGGAATCGTAGCAAGCAGGGGGGGACTATGCAAAGATCCGTTGACCTCGGGCAGGATTTTCAGGTCTTGGGGCGAGTGTGGCTGGAAAATCCCGCCTCACATCTGCATCACCCAGAAGTGTCTCCCCTGCCTTGTCCTCGTCCTTCAAATGTTAGAATGTAACCGGTGACAACTTTGTATTGGATGTAATGTGACCAATGAGAACAAGATGTAAGGGTCAGCTGACCCAGTAAATCATGGAACCAATTACAGAGTGATGTAGTAGTCAGCTGACTCACTATTAATAAGGAACTATGTAGAATTGTGGGGAGCTTGGATTGGTCCAGGGCGAGGCCCCAAGTTTGTAGCAATGAGGTTTCTTTATTAAACCCTTTCTTTGATTTATAAGTTGGAGTAAGTTTTGTTGTATTTTCATGAGCTGCATTTTGAAGAGTTCCTTCTGAAGAGTCACAAATCTCAAATGACCAATGCCCCAGGGGTGTACAAAGGAAACACCTTGAGTGTCTTAAAGACACTCAAGACATTCTGAATCTCTCCATGAAACATGGCAGCATTACACATTCAGATATGAATTAGGGGAAGGAGTAGGCCACTCGGCCCACTCGAGCCTGCTGCACCATTCACTAAGATCATGGCTGATCTGATTGTAACTTTAATCTCACATTCCTGCCTGACCCCCGATAACCTTTCACCTCCCTTTTTGATCAAGGATCTATCTAGTTCTGCCTCAAACATATTCAAAGACTCTGCTTCCATTGCCTTTTGAGGGAGAGAGTTTCAGAGACTCACGACCCTCTGAGTAAAAATTGCTCCGCATCTCTGTGTAAATGAATGCCCCCTTATTTTTAAACAGTGACCCCTAGTTCTAGAGTCTCCGGCAAAAGGAAACATCCTCTCTCCACATCCACCCTGTCAGTACATTAATGACTGAAAGGGCGCTACCACTGATGCAATTTACGACTCAAAATGAAGAGGAGATGCCACTCTTTCCGCAGTGTACGTTGTACAACAAGTTTAAAAAGTATGGGGTCTTTATTGCTTTCCAATTAGTTTTTCTTAAAGTTTATTTTTTAGTGACACAAGTAGGCTTACATTAACACTGCAATGACGTTACTGTGAAAATCCTCCAGTCGTCACACTCTGGCGCCTGTTCGGGTACACTGAGGGAGAATTTAGCATGGCCAATGCATGTCTAGGGCGACATGTTTGCCTTTATCGGCCGGGGCATTGAGTATAAAGATTGGCAGGTCATGCTGCAACTGTACAGAACCTTAGTTAGGCCTCATTTAGAATATTGTGTCCAATTCTGGTCACCACACTACCAGAAGGATGTGGATGCTTTGGAGAGGGTACAGGAAAGGTTTACCAGGATGTCGCCTGGGTCTGGGGGGTATTAGCTATGACGAGAGGTTAGATAAACTCGGTTTGTTCTCACTGGAATGACGGAGGTTAAGGGGTGACCTACCTTTGAGACAACAGTGCTAACCACTGTGCCACCATGCCGCCCCCAATTCAATAGCAGATTCCTTCCACCCTATCCATGCTTAATGGACAGAGATCTTAAAAAGCAATGGGCACAGGGTGGTTTAGCTCCTTACAGAATAACTCCTGCTGTAAAATCTCATGGGCGGCACGGTGGCACAGTGGTTAGCACTGCTGCTTCACAGCACCAAGGACCCGGGTTTGATTCCTGGCTCGGATCACTGTCTGTGTGGAGTTTGCACATTCTCCCCGTGTCTGCGTGGGTTTCCTCCGGGTGCTCCGGTCTCCTCCCACATTCTGAAAGACGTGCTGGTTAGGGTGCATTGACTCGAACAGGCACCGGACTGTGGCGGCTCGGGGAATTTCACAGTAACTTCATTGCAGTGTTAGTGTAAGCCTTACTTGTGACTAATAAATAAACTTTACTTTTATCTCAGTGTGGAAAACCTTACAAGCTCATAAATAGTTTGCTCATCAATCGTTTTAGTAAATATGTAACACTTGTCCTTGTAAAGTGGCTGAACTTGGCTATTTCTCTGATGGTAATAATAGAGACACGACAATGTAACTGGAACGGAGGGTAAATTTAGATCATCCAAACAAATTGGGAAACAGATTTGAATAAACATCGAGGGGGAAAGCAGTCTGAACTGCCAGAAGTATGCGGTTGGAATGTGCAGAGTAACGCAGTAAAAGTAGCAAAAATCTAACACAAACTCAGCACAAAACTCAAAGGGCTTTTCCGCCATTCGTCATGACACTGGCATATTTAAAGGCCAACTTAAGTCAAATTGTGTGCCAGTCAGTGAGTGCCCTGCCTGGCTACTTTCTCTCTGGCTCGGACATTTTCCAGGGTTGTCAGATTTCTTCTCATTATCTGTCTGTAGATCTTTAATGGTGGAAGCCATTATCTGGAAATAGTTTTTTAAAAACATTCTTTTGAAGAGGGGATAAGATGTTCTAACAGTTTTTTTTTTTAAGTGATGAGCATTTCTGGCCATAGAAGTTGAGCAAATATTTGACCCTGATCTTTCAGTTCTCACCCTCTTCCATCTGTAATACCTCCCCCTGTAAGATATCACTTCGAGAATTGCACGCTGTTTATACCAAGGAGCAAGAAAGTGTGACCATCATACCTGCCGGAAGATTGCTTATTTCCAAACAAGAAGGTAAGGAACAACATCTGCACTGTTCAATTTTAATCACAAAACGCTCAGGAGGTTTGTCTGAGGTGTTTAAAGTGGTGAAGAAGGGGGACTGAGAGCTTATGGGGCCTAGGCAGGGGGGGGGGGGGGGGCAATGAGATTCAACATATATGCTTCCAGACAGAGGGGCAGAGAATTTCCATTCTTACGCAAAGGGTTTTGAGTCTGTAACTTTTACAACAGTAAGAAGTCTCACAACACCAGGCTAAAGTCCAACAGGTTTATTTGGTAGCAAATACCATAAGCTTTCGGAGCACTGCTCCTTCGTCAGATGGAATGGATATCCACTCCATCTGACGAAGGAGCAGTGCTCCGAAAGCTTATGGTATTTGCTACCAAATAAACCTGTTGGACTTTAACCTGGTGTTGTGAGACTTCTTACTGTGCTTACCCCAGTCCAACGCCGGCATCTCCACATCATGACCTTTACAACCTCCAGTAATGCATTTGAGAATGCATTACTGGAGGTTGCTGATTAAGACAGAGACCACGCATTTAATAGGTTAGATAAGTGCTTGAAAGAAAGTGGGTGACACGGTGGCACAGTGGTTAGCACTGCTGCCTCACAGCGACAGGGACCTGGGTTCAATTCCCAGCTTGGGTCACTGTCTGTTTGGAGTCTGCACATTCTCCCCGTGTCTGCGTGGGTTTCTTCTGGTTTCCTCCCCTGTCCAAGGATGAGCAGGTTAGGTTGATTGGCCTGTAGCGTCAGGGGGATTAGCAGGGTAAATAAACGGGGTGACGGGAATAGGGCCTGGGTGGGATTGTGGTCGGTGCAGGCTCGATGGGCCGAATGGCCTCCTGTTGTGATTCTGTGAAAGTGAGCTGAGGGGACCTGGCACAGATAAATGCGGATGCTGGAATCTGCAACAAAGACAGAAAATGCTGGAAAATCTCAGCAGGTCTGACAGCATCTGTGGAGAGAGAGTAGAGCCAACGTTTCGAATCGGGATGACCCAGAAGCTCTGACAAAGGGCCGTTTAAGAAACGTGTTGCTGACGTGAGAAGGCATTTGACGACTGTGTAAAACTGAACCCACTCCAAATTACAATCACCTACAGAGTCAGTCTATTCTTACACACATATGCATGCGTGTTCTGCTCACATGCTCTCTGGTGACATGTGTTTCATAAGAACTAGGAGTAGGAGAAGGCCATTTAGCCCCTCGAGCCTGCTGTGCCATTCAATAAGATCATGGCTGATTCACACATAGATAGAGCTATTACATTTTACAAATATATCATACCACGGGTGGCACAGTGGTTAGCACTGCTGCCTCACAGTGCCAGGTTCAATTCCGACTTCGGGTGACTCTTCATGTGGAATTTTCACGTTCTCCCCGTGTCTGTGTGGGTTTCCTCCGGGTGCTCCAGTTTCCTCCCACAGTCCAAATATGTGTGGGTTAGTTGGATTGGCCGTGCTAAATCGTCCTTTAGTGTCCAAAAGATGTGCAGGTTAGGTGGATTGGCCATGGTAAATTGACCCTTAGTGTCCAAAAGATGTGCAGATTAGGTGGCTTGGCCATGATAAATTATTCCTTGTCTCTCAGGATGTGCAGGTTAGGTTGATTGGCCATGCTAAATTGTCCCTTAGTGTCCAAAAGATGTGCAGGTTAGGTGGATTGGCCATGGTAAATTGACCCTTAGTGTCCCAAGACATGCAGATTAGGTGGTTTGGCCATGCTAAATCGTTCTTTGGTATCCCAAGATATGCAGGTTGGGTGGATTGGCCATGCTAAATTGTCCCTAACTGTCCAAAAGATTTGTAGGTTGGGTGGATTGGCCATGCTAAATTGTTCCTTAGTGTCCCAGAACGTGTAGGTTAGATGGATTAGTGGGGTAGATATGTTGGCTTATGGGGCTAGGGTCCGGATGGGATGCTCTATTGGGGATTTGGTGCAGACTCGATGGGCCGAATGGCCTCCTTCTGCACTGCAGTGATTCTATAAAGCACATACAGGTATAGACTGTCAGATAGAATCTCGGACATGGTACTGCACACATTATATGTTCCTCAGATTCTCAATGCTGCAAATGCATTCACACATACCCCACAGGTGGGCGCACAGTCCACTTTACTCACAGACATGTATGCATTCATGTCAGTGCGCAGTTTATCATGGGTGAAGTACCCACTGTTTGTCTATAATCCACAAATTTAGAGAACCTGTTCTCACGCTTTATTTCAGCTCAGATTATTCTTAAATATTCATTATGGTATTAGAGTTGGTGAGTAGGATTAGCCAAAGCTGCGGAACAAATCATATAGAATAGAATCATAGAATCTCTATTGTACAGAAGAAGGCCATTTAGCCCATCGAGCCTGCACCGACAACAATCCCCCCCGACCCAAGGTCCTATCTCTGTAACCCCAAACATTTACCCTGGCTCGTCTCCCTGACACTAAGGGGCAATTTAGCACAGCCAATCCACCTACCATACAACTCTTTGGACTGCGGGGGGAAACCGGAGCACCCGGAGGAAACCCACGCAGACATGGGGAGAATGTGCAAACTCCACACAGGCTGTGACCCGAGGCCAGAATTGAACCCGGGTCCCTGGCGCTGTGAGGCAGCAGCACTAATCCACTATGCTACCATGCCGCCAATATGATTTTATGTTTTGGAGGAAATCGTAGGCAGTTCATTGATTTTAATCTAATGTTGCCTCATCACATGTCATTCTGGCTGATTGGAGTAGCGAGCCTTTTTAAGGGGGGGAGGGGTGAGGTTTGAAGGGTCATGTGACCCATTCGGCCATTCAGGTTGAAGCATGCGAATCCTGGGCAGAGTGCAGGCTCTTCCAGACAGTCTGAAGACTGTAATCAAAATAATCATTAAAATAGAACCATAGAATCCCTACAGTGCAGAAAGTGGCCATCCGGCCCATCAAGTCTGTACTAACTCTCCAAAGGAGCATCCCATCCAGCCCCTCCCCTCCCCAGGTCCTAGCCCCGTAACACCACGCGTTTACCATGTCCAATCTACCTAACCTGCGCATCTTTGAATACGAAAAAGCAATTTAATATGGCTAATCCACCTAACCTGCACATGTTTGGACACCATGGGACAATTTAGCTTGGCCAATCCATCCAACCTGCATATCTTTGGAGAGTGGGAGGAAACCGGAGCACCCGAAGGAAACCCACGCAGACACGGGGAGAACGTGCAAACTCCAGACAGACAGGAAATCAGGATTCGCAGACAGGACGAGGCCGGAATCGAACTTGGGTCCCTGGGGCTGTGAGGCAGCAGTGCTAACCACGGTGCTAACCGTACATCTTTATCATCTCTCTGTAGATAGATGGTTCCGTTAATACATCGTTCTTCAGTTACAAAACTTAGTGGTCACCACTATTCCCCGTATTTAACACTAGCAATGAATACTTGGGCCGTGACAGTTCGAGCTGCAAAGCCCATTACAAGTGACACAGGTCTTTGACTCACTTGGTTGATAGGCGGTGTTGTGAGTTAATGATTTATTATCCCACTGGAAGCATACATTTACCAACAAACCTAGCAGTTGTACGCTGGGATGTAAAACAAGACATTCTTGAAGAGCAAAATAAGCACTGGTATAATATTAAACTTCTCGCCAATATGATTTTCTTCAAGATTTTTCTCCGCTCTTCCATCCTCTGGGTCACACCCCTGTCCATACCCTCACTGAATGGGAAAGCACAATGCTCTCATGTTCCAAAGCTCCTCCGACTGGTCGCCAGCGTGCCCAGGTATGAAGAACCCACGGACATCCACTTCTTTACTGAGGTAAATTGCTTGGTCTCTGCTAGGTGTGGTGTCTGAGACTGGGAAGTGAAGGCATGGCCTACTCTCCCTTTCCCTGCCGTGTGACATAGAAACATAGGAGATAGGAGCAGGAGGAGGCCATTCAGCCCTTCGAGTCTGCTCCGCCATTCATTACGATCATGGCTGATCATCCAACTCAGTAGCCTAATCCTGCTTTCTCCCCATAACCTTTGATCCCATTCGCCCCAAGTGCTATATCCAGCCACCTCTTGAATACATTCAATGTTTTGGCATCGAATACTTCCTGTGGTAATGAATTCCACAGGCTCACCACTCTTTGGGTGAAGAAATGTCTCCTCACCTCCGTCCGAAATGCTCTACCCTGAATCCTCAGGCTGTGACCCCTGGTTCTGGACTCTCCCACCATTTGGGGGGGAGAGATGCGTGATTTGACACACAACAGAATTGCCAAGGATATAAGGTGAATGCTGATGAGAGGACAAAGTAACAAGGTACAGTGGCATGTACATGTTTTCCCTGCAGATCAGAGGTGGCCAACCTGTGGCCCGGGGACCACGTGTGGCCCACCTGGGTTCTGAGTGCAGCCCACCAGACATCTTGTTGAGCGTTGTCCACACGGAGAGTTACTACATTCGCTGATTTCCGTCTGTGTCGTTTCTTTTCCTGAAGTGATACGCACGTAAAGAGAGCTAAGTGAAGTGAGGTGTGTGCTGATTGCTCACAACACTGACTGTGAGAGCCGTGTGCTCCCTCCGTGTCCAAAGCAAAAATATTTATTTTGTGTTTACCATTTGAAATTGATGAGAGTTCTATTAATATATAAGTGATTGTGCATGTTCTATAACATGTTATGAAAGATTTGGCATGGATTGAATGTATTTCACCCTATTCACAGATTCCCTATAATGCAGAAGGAGGCCATTCAGTCCATCGAGCCGACACCTAAAACAATCCCACCCAGACCCTATGGCTTGTAACCCCATGCATTAATCCTGCTAATCCCCCTGATACCAAGGGGCAATTTAGCATGGCCCATCAACCTAACCCACGCATCTTTGGAGTGTGGGAGGAAACCGGAGCACCCGGAGGAAACCCACGCAGACACTGGGAGAACGTGCAGACTCCACACAGATAGTCACCCGAGGCTGGAATTGAACCCGGGTCCCTGGCGCTGAGAGGCAGCAGTGCTAACCCCTGTGCCACCATGCCACCCACTCATGGGGGTCATGGTTAGTGAACAAGCCCGTCTTGCGACCCACTGAGATGAAGGAGGGCCACGCATGCGGCCCACTCACTAGCCCAGGTTGCTCATCACTGCTCTGGATCCCATCCAGCAAACTGTTGATACCTTCGCTACTAATAACGATGGCATAATTTACAAAAACTACTGCAGTCATTACTTGACCGGCTTTGGGGATTGGAGAGGAATTTAGCAGCGTTGTGTCCTGGCTCGGCAGGCTGTTTATTTTTCTTTTTGTCTTTGTGGAACAGGGAGAGGCTTACAAGAGTCAGTGTTTGGATAGATGGTGTAAGTAGTGTAAGTAGTAAGTAATGGTGGTTAGCACTGCTGCCTCACAGCACCAGGGACCTGGGTTTGATTCGTGGCCTTGGGTCACTGTCTGTGCGGAGTCTGCACCTTCTCCCCGTGTCTGCGTGGGTTTCCTCCGGGTGCTCCGGTTTCCTCCCATAATCTGAAAGACGTGCTGGTTGGGTGCATTGGCCGTGCTAAATTCTCCCTCAGTGTACCCGGACAGGCGCCGGAGTGTGCCGATTTGGGGATTTTCACAGTAACTTCATTGCAGTGTTAATGTAAGCCTACTTGTGACAATAATAAATAAACTTTAAAATCTAAACTTGGGCCACATTATATCAGAACATCAGAGGGCTGCATGGACCAGTTAGACTTTTTCATCGGTACACGGGAAGAGAGCTGTATAGTTCCCTTGTCACGGGGTGGAATAATAGAAAAGGGAATGTGCTTTATTAGCCTTGTGCAATTACCAAGCTGTGGAGATGATTAGCTTCCTACACCATCCTGGCTAAAGACCAAGATGATCTCATCAGTGCTGTTATTCATCAACTGCCTAGTTATCATTATGTTTTGTCTAAGCAAATGCGACCATTTCATATCGGGTCAGTCTTCCAGACAAGAGCAGCAGTTATGAAGTTAAAAGTTTATTTATTTAGCAGTCACAAGTAGGCTTACATTCACACTGCAATGAAGTTACTGTGAAAATCCCCCGGTCACCACAGTCTGGCGCCTGAGGGAGAATTTAGCATGGCCAATGCACCCTAACCAGCACGTCTTTCAGACTGTGGGAGGAAACCGGAGCACCCGGAGGAAACCCACGCAGACACGGGGAGAACGTGCAAACTCCGCACAGACAGTGACCCAAGGCCGGGAATCGAACCCGGATCCCTGGCGCTGTGAGGCAACAATGCTAACCACTGTGACACTGTGCCACCCATGTCACAGATTATAACATCACCTGACAACTTGTTGAACAAAGAGCTGAATGTATTGCATATCACTTGGCAGAAAATGCAAATGTGAGCAGGACTATTTCACAAATGTGATGCAGCGTTCCAGCATAATTACCCTGAACGGTATAATGTCACTCTCAACGGTGACAGTAAGTAATATGGTAAAAATAAAAGTGAGTAAGAATTGCTCGAGAATGCTTGCATTTATAAATTACGAACAGGTTAAGTGCACAAAAATAAATACTTGTATCCACAGGCAGCACAGTGGCTCAGTGGTTAGCACTGCTGCTTCACAGCGCCAGGGACCCGGGTTCGATTCCCGGCCTTGGGTCACTGTCTGTGTGGAATTTGCACGTTCTCCCCCGTGCCTGCGTGGGTTTCCTCCAGGTGCTCCGGTTTCCACCCACACTCCAAAGATGTGTGGGTTAGTTGGATTGGATATGCTAAATTGCACCTTAGTGTCAGGGGGACTAGCTAGGGTAAATATGTGGGATTACGGGGATAAGGCCTGGGTGGGATTGTGGTCGGTGCAGACTTGATGGGCTGAATAACTTCCTTCTGCACTGTAGGGATTCTATGGATTTAAGCATTAAGATAAAAGCAAAATACTGCGGATGCTGGAATCTGACAGAAAATGCTAGAAAATCTCAAAATTTTGAAACGTTGGCTCAATTCCAGAGATGCTGTCAGATCGGCTAGGATTTTCCAGCATTTTCTGTTTTTGGATCTAAGTATTTCCAATTCCAGGAAAAAAGAAACTTGTGTCACATTTCACCGACAGAAGAATGTGCCCTTTTACTCCATTACTGGGAGCTATTTTGCAGATCGTTCTGCAGTGCACAGGGAGAGAAGTAACGAGGGAATGTATCGTGGGTGTTTGTATTTTACAGGGGGTACAGCGCCAACCAACTCCAATCACTTCCGAGCAAAAATACTCCGTTTTGTAAGGCGCGCGTTCAAATTTGCAAATGCGACACAACACCCGCGAGCTTTAATGAGTGTCTGTCCATCATCACACGTTTCTGCTGAGCATTCACTGCGTCTACATAATATTTGAAAAGAAAGGCAGTCAAAGTCGGAGTGATGGATATTTGGGCGTGAATGTGGGGTCGTGGGTTCATTGTGCAGAATTCTGTATGTATCACATTGCTTAATCTTGGTTGAGATCTCTGGGTTTACCTTTCCCCCGGAGTCAAAGCGAAAGTAGTAGAAACTAGGCACAGTAAGAAGCCTCACAACACCAGGTTAAAGTCCAACAGGTTTATTTGGTATCACGAGCTTTCGCAGCAGGTGGCCACTCACCTGGTGAAGGAGCAGCGCTCCGAAAGCTCGTGATACCAAATAAACCTGTTGGACTTTAATCTTGGTTCTGAGGCTTCTTAGTGTGCCCAACCCAGTCCAACGCCGGCATCGCCACATCATAGAAGATAGGAGCAGGAGTAGGCCATTCGGCCCTTCGAACCTGGTCCTCCATTTATTTTGATCATGGCTGATCATCCAATACCATGATCCCGCCTTCTCCCCACATCCTTCGCCCCCAAGAGTTATATCTAACTCCTTCTTGAAAACGTACATGGGTAAAATTTTCCTGTCTTGCCCACCACGGGAATTGTAGTGGGCGGGACATGGACAAAGATCCATTGGCCTGGGGTGGGAATTTCCAGCCTTGGGGTGAGCGTGGCTGGAAAGTCCCACTCGTGATATTTTGGCCTCAACTGCTTTCTGTAATAGTTTGGAGATGAGTTTCGTAGGAATAATGGTGTTCAAGGCTGAGCTGTAATCGTAGTGAATGTGGTAGTGAATTCCACACATTCACCACTCTCTGGGTGAAGAAATTCCTCCTCACCTCAGTCCTAAAAGGTCTACCTCGTATCCTTAGAATATGATCCCTGGGCACCCCAAGCATTGTGAACATCTTTCCTGTCTAATTTTAAAGAGTGATCAGTAAAAGGTTGGTTCGGTTGTGTCCAAAAAATGTCATTATTTTATTTTTCTTTGAAGTTCAGTCATATTCCCAGAACCGCAGTTCAGAAACAGGTTAACAAAAAAATAATGCAGGAAATATAAAGAATCTCAGAAGCTGTAAGCAAGATGTGGTTTAATGAGTAGACAAACTATATTGTAATAAATAGAACAATACTTTACATTTAACATGGGCGGTTCGTCCTGCGTTTTGAGTTGGTTTAGATGAAACGAGATTTTATCAGGAAAATAATCTTATATTTTTGCAAATCGTTTCTTCCATTTCAAACAAAATGAACCTTCCAACTTTCCTTAAGTTTGTATTTCCTGCCTTTAACAGTGAATCTGCTCTCGATGTTGAATATTATGAAATAATGTTCTCCCTCAGCTTCGCACTAAGTTGACCTTTCTCTACACCCTAACTATGACTGTAACACTACATTCTGCACCCTCTCCTTTCCTTCTCTATGCACAGTATGCTTTATATAGCACGTGAGAAGCAATAATTTTCACAATATCCCAATACATGTGACCATAATAAATGAAATCAAAAAAACATTTCATTTTACTGCAGTGCGGTAATCAAACGTTAAAATGAAATTCTTCCCAGGTGTCAAAAAAAGATTCATAGAACCATCGATAGAGTTCAGAAGTAGTATAGTGCAGGAAAAAGTAGGAACACACAAGCCAAGAGATTCCGTGGATAAGCAGAAGTGAAGATTGATTGAATCTCAAAGAAAAGGTTGTACATAAATTAGTGAACAATAAAGGAAATATGATAGGGAAAAGGTATAAGTGTCTTTTATTGGGATGCATTGGCCATGTTACATTCTTCCTCAGTGTACCCGAACAGGCGCCGGAGTGTGGCAGCTAGGGGATTTTCACAGTAACTTCATTGCAGTATTAATGTATGCCTACTTGTGATACTAATAATAAATAAGCTAAAGGGTGGCACGGTGGCACAGTGGTTGGCACTGCTGCCTCACAGCTCCAGGGACCTGGGTTTCATTCCCAGTTTGGGTCACTGTCTGTGTGGAGTTTGCCCATTCTCCCCGTGTCTGCGTGGGTTTCCTCCGGGTGCTCTGGTTTCCCCCCACACTTCAAAGATGTGCGGGTCAGGTGGATTGGCCATACTAAATTGCCCCTTCATGTCAGGGGGACTAGCTAGGGTAAATGCATGGGATTATGGGGATAGGGCCTGAGTGGGATTGTGGTCGGTGCAGACTCGATGGGCCGAATGGCCTCCTTCTGCACTGTAGGATTCTATGATTCTATGAATAAACAAAGAGGGAATATAAAGGCGGGATTCTCTAGCTGTTCAAGCCGGAAGGATTCTCCAGTCCCGCCAACAGCGCACCTTCGCCTGCAGGTTTCCCAGCAGCACGGGCAGGCTTCAATGCAAAATCCCATTGACTGTGGCGGGACTGGAGAATCCTGTGGCTAGTGAATGGTGCGCTGCCTCCCGCCACCGAGAAATATGCAGCTGAGAGGCTGGAGAATCCCATCCAAAATTAAAACATAAAAGAATCATGGATGGGGATTTTCCAGCCTTTCTCACTGGCGGGATCTTCGAGTCTCGCCAAAGGTGATCCCCCGCGGCAAGTTCTTTGGCGGTGGGACTGGCAAGCCATGGAAAACAGTGTTGACGCTGGTGGGACTGGAAGATCCCGTTGGCGAGCCAACTTTGTGGAAAGCACGGTATGGGAGGGGCTGGAAAAGCACACGCATAAAATCAAATAGTGACGTGTTCTATCGGCATGTAAAGCAGAACTGACATAGATATCGGACGAGTAAAAATAGGGTTCAAGGCAAAGTCGTCAGATACTTTCAGATACGGAAAGACACTGTACGGCAGAGATACATCGCCTCAGTTTCCATTGAGAAAGTAGCTAAAGGAACTGATGAGAGCAGAATAATTTAAAAGGGTTATTACAACACTTATGATGGAAAGAAATGAGATACTAATCAAACTTAATGGAGACTTGACCATATCCCTGATGGATTTCATTCATGAATTCTCAATGGGTAGGGAAGATAATGACGATGATGCTAATACAAAAATGCAATATCAGAAGGAATGGTGCCAGGGGGCATGGCTAACAAATGTATTCTTCATTGTTAAAGAGAGGGAGAGAATTAATCCAGGGAACTGTAAACCAGTTGGTTTAACGTAAACTGTAGGAAGGATCCATGAGATTCTGCAGTGAGATCAGATAACATCTAGAGATTGGAGAATATAATAGAAAATGTATTCATCATGGACTTACAGGGGTGAATTTTCCCATGGGAACCATAGCGGGCGAGGGGCGGACCATAAAGTAGCCCGTTGACCTTGAACGGGATTTTCCAGTTTCAGGGCGAATGTGGCTGGAAAATCTCGCCCATAGAATCCCTACAGTGCAGAAGGAGGCCATTTGGCCCATCAGGTCTGCACTGACTCACTTTGACAGAGTACAATACCTTACTCAGGGACCTGGTATCAGCATGAGATGAAAGGTGGCTACAAAGCAGAAAACAAGGACAGCAGTTGGAAGAGTTTTTCCCGGACTGGTGAAAAGCAGGAAGTGATAACCAGCAGGGATCCTTGACTGGAGGACTGCTGTGTATCATAAACGTAAGTTATTTGGATTCAGGAGTTTGAGTTACCTCGCTCGCCCCACTGCCAGCGAGGATAGAGAATTTGGCGCTCAGCCAAATCTTCATTCACTGCAGCGGGACTGGAGAATCCCAGCCTCGGGCGAGGTTGGACAATTCTGGCCATGGTGTCAGAAGATGATACTGAGAGATTGAGTAGACTGGGGCTATACTCATTTGAATTCAGAAGAAGGGGCGATCTTATAGAAACATGTAAGATTATGAAGGGAATAGATAAGATAGAAGCAGGGAAGTTGTTTCCACTGGCAGGTGAAATTAGAACTAGAGGGCATGGCCTCAAAATAAGGAGGAGCAGATTTAGGACTGAGTTGAGGAGGAACTTCTTCACCCAAAGGGTTGTGAGTCTGTGAAATTCCCTGCCCAGTGAAGCAATTGAGGCTACCTCATTGAATGTTTTTAAGGCAAGGATAGATAAATGTTTGAACAGTAAAGTAATTTAGGGTTATGGTGAGCAGGCGGGTAAGTGGAGCTGAGTCCACGAAAAGATCAGCCATGATCTTATTGAATGGCGGAGCAGGCTCGAGGGGCCAGATGGCCTACTCCTGCTCCTAGTTCTTATGTTCTCAGTTAACATTCACACCCACATCTGATTGGTGACCAACAACCCTGGTTTCTCCTCCTTACCTCCATCTTATCAGAATATCCCAAACATTTTGAAAGCAGTAACCATTTAACATGGTGCAAAGATAGAAAATGCTTTGAATCCAATTCCTTTTAGAATCATAGAAGAATCATAGAATCCTACAGTGCAGAAAGAAGCCATTTGGCCCATCGGGTCTGCACCAACCACAATCCCCCCCAGGCCCCATCCACATATCCCCACATATTTACCCACTAACCCCTCTAACCTATGCATCCCGGGACACGAAGGGGCAATTTAGAATGGCCAATCAACCTAGCCCGCACATCTTTGGACAGTGGGAGGAAACCGGAGCACCCGGAGGAAACCCATGCAGACACAGGGAGAATGTGCAAACTCCACACAGACAGCGACCCGAGCCGGGATTCGAACCCAGGTCCCTGGAGCTGTGAAGCAGCAGTGCTAACCACTGTGCTACCGTTTCCTTCTTCCCTCCTCTCTTGACTGCATCTTGGAATAGGATAGCACATGTACCAAAAACAATCCAATTGCCAGTGGCAATGGCTCACGCAGAAGTCGCGGCAGTTAAAAATAAAACATAGAAAACATAGAAAATAGATGCAGGAGTAGGCCATTCAGCCCTTCGAGCCTGCACCGCCATTTAATATGATCATGGTTGATCATGCACTTCCAGTATCCCACTCCCGCTTTCCCTCCTTACCCCTTGATCCCTTTAGCCGCTCGGGCCAGGTCCAGCTCCCTCTTGAACATATCTAACAAACTGGCCCCAACAGCTTTCTGTGGTAGAGAATTTCACAGGTTCACAACTCTCTGAGTGAAGAAGTTCTTCCTCATCTCAGTCCTGAATGGCTTACCCCTTATTCTTAAACTGTGACCCCCTAGTTCTGGACTTCCTCAACATTGGGGACATTCTCCCCACATTTAGCCTGTCCAGTCTCATCAGGATTTTATATGTTTCTATGAGATCCCCTCTTCATTCTTCTAAATTCCAGTGAGTACAAGTCCAGTCAATCCGATCTCTCTGCATATGTCAGCCCTGCCATTCTGGGAATCAGTCTGGTGAACCTTTGCTGGACTCCCTCAATAGCAAGAATGTCCTTCCTCAGACTAGGAGATCAAAACTGCACACAATACTCAAGGTGTGGCCTCACCAAGGCCCCGTATAACTGCAGCAAGACATCCTTACTCCTATACTCAAATCCCCTTTCTATGAAGGCCAGCATGCCATTAGCTTTCCTCACCTCCTGCTGTACCTGCATGCTAATCTTCAGCGACTGTGCCACCATGACACCCAGGTCACGTTGCACTTCCCCTTTTCCTAAATTGCCACCATTCAGATAATAATCTGAGGAGCCTGTTCAACCCTGCGAGGATGATAGCTGAACCGAATTCTGGTCTTTAACAGCGATCCATGTGTTTGTGTGTGTGTGCGCACACCTTGATTAGGTGTTCAATGAAAAGCAAGATCCTTAGACTACTAAGGCAGATAATAGGGCGACGCAGTGGCACAGTGGTTAGCACTGCTGCCTCACAGCGCCAGGAACCTGGGTTCGACTCCGGTCTCGGGTGACCGTGTGACGTTTGCACATTCTCCCAGCGTCTGTGTGGGTTTTCTCCGGGTGCTCCGGTTTCCTGCCACACTCCAAAGATGGGCGGAATGGCCATGCTAAGTTGCCCCTGGGTGTCCCAAGTTGTGTAGATTAGTGGGGTAAATGCACAGGGATAGGGCCTGGGTGGGATGCTCTGTTGGAGGGTTGGTGCAGACCTGATGGGCCGAATAGCCTCCTTCTGTGGTTCTGTAGCGTGCCTATAGATCAACCGCAAACAGGAAGATCGCACTTGCGATCCTCCCAGTTCTTGTGGCTCACCCATGTGCTGTTTGAACACGTTGAGATTAATCAAGGAAACAGGGGAAGGATATTTACTTTTATCAGCTTGGATCTGAACAACCAGAGGGAAAGATAGCTGGCAGAATGGAAAGCTCCAATATATTCAGATTACCAAACCAGGCTACCTTTCCCCATTACCAATGGATTATGGTTTTGGTGGCATTTATGCCCGAGCAATAAAAACTAACATGGAAGAATATATTAGATCCACAAAGTATACAATGAGATTAGCGAAGGTTAGAATAGTCACAATGACTTGGTTGTCCCACAGGCATTTGCCTCTTTCACACCCAGATGGTCTGGTGGGCTTGCCGTAATGTGGACTGAAGCAGAAGATAGGCCAGACGATTGCGGCAGTGATGTGCATCAGGACAGCCATGATGTTGTAGACTGCCAAAAACTTCTGAAACGGAAATGGGAGCACCGCGGTGAGCTTTGTAATTGTTAAAATGATAATTGAAAAGGTAATGATGAAGCATATACAATACACTGCCATACACCACTGCCGCCCAGTGTTAACATGATAAGAGCCCTCGACAATTACAAAGATGATGCAGGCAATAAAAGCTTCCAACACTTTCAGGAGGCCGGGGACAGTCTTCAGAAATCCACTGATTTCACCAGGTTTTGCCCGCGTGAGGCCTACCTCCACTGCGTAAGCAATAAAGCACAGGCACGACATTGCGGTGGCGGCTATTTTAAAATCCACGTCCGTCTGACGGTTGGGCGCCAGGAAAACGGTCGGGTAGATGATCGAAGCCGTTAGGTTCATCAACGTGGCGAGCATGGCGAATGAGGTGGTGAAGTCGTCCCAGGATATGGGGATCCTCGAGAAAAGGACCGTCAGCTCCAGCCCGATAATCAGAACCGAGACCACGAATGAGAAACACCACGTGAACATGCACCACCCTCCGTACGGACCGGAGTACTGCCCGACGTGGGCGACCAGGCTAAAAGCTGTACACGAAAGAAAGACCTCAAACAACCTTACAATCCCGACCGGACCCGTCATCGATTTGAGATCCAATAGCACAGGCATCTTGCGGAGCAAGTGATCAACCCTCGGAAATCGGGCAGAGGGTGGATATTCCTGTCTGCAGCAATTGGCTGGGGTTAACTTCACGTCTATCCGCGCTCAAGCTCACCGAGTGGCCCGTTCACCCACAGACGTTCTTCCAGACTAGTCACGTCCTCTTACAATCCCAACATAGAAGGTGGTTCCTTTTTTCTCTCAATTTGGGAGGCGTGACACAAAGATGTGTTACACCCCCAATAGTTTTCTGCATACATCATTTGCTGTTGTGTCATCATGCTTTTACTGATGTTCTTTGCCCTCTCTGTTCTTCACTGTACATCGAGTGATTATTCATTAACAGCTTTCGAACATACAAAGAAAAGTACAGCACAGGAACAGGCCCTTTGGCCCTCCGAGCCCGTGCTGAACAGAATGGTTTGGTAGGTCCTTAGTCGAGCGAGAAAATATCCAGGTCCTTATCTAGAAGGGTGGCATGGTGGCACAGTGGGTTAGCACTGCTGCCTCACAGCGCCAGGGACCCGGGTTCAATTCCAGCCTTGGGGCACTGTCTGCATGGAATCTCCACGTTCTTCCTGTGTGTTCCCTCCGGGTGCTCTGGTTTCCTCCCACAATCCGAAAGACGTGCTGATTAGGTGCATTGGCCGTGCTAAATTCTCCCTCAGTGCTACCCGAACAGGCGCCAGAGTGTGGCAACTAGGGGATTTTCACAGTAACTTCATTGCATTGTGAATGTAAGCCTACTTGTCACACTTGGGGTGACACGGTGGCACAGTGGTTAGCACTGCTGCCTCACAGCACCAGGGACCGGGTTCGATTCCGGCCTCGGGCCACTGTCTGTGCGGAGTTTGCTCATTCTCCTCATGTCTGCGTGGGTTTCCTCCGGGTGCTCCAGTTTCCTCCCACAGTCCAAAGATGTGTGGGTTAGGTTGATTGGCCATGCTAAATTGCCCCTTAGCGTCAGGGGGATTAGCAGGGTAAATATGTGGGGATACAGAAATCGGGCCTGGGTGGGATTGTGGTCAGTGCAGACTTGATGGGCCAAATGGTCTCCTTCTGCACTGTAGAGATTCTATTCTATGAATAATAATCTTAAAACTACAACGCCAATTGTAAGGTCAAATCCGACACAGCTTCAGGCTTGAGGTGAAGTTAATCATTTTTCAGACACAAGTCTGAAATATAGAATTGAAACAAAATCAGAAAATGCTGAACAATCTCAGCAGGTCAGACAGCATCTGTGGAGAGAGAATGGAGAATGTTTCCAGGTCAGGATGACCCTTTGTCAGAGCTGAATAAAAGCTAAGACAGAAATGAGCTGCCTTATTTGTTGAGCTCTGTGTACTGCTGTCCTATCCACAGGTCCGACCACATTCTAAACTGCGAGGCCTTCCACAGTGCAATTGCAGCATGCTTGTGCTTTATGGTGGCAGTTTTCCAGATGCATGTTTGGTTAATTACTCGGCCCACACAGGCATGTAGGAACAGGAGGAGGCCATTCAACCCCTCAAACCTGTTTTGCCAGTCCATTTAGATCTATCATGGCTGATCTATCCCTTATCTACTTACCTTGGGGAGGCACGGTGGCACAGTTGTTAGCGCCGCTGTCTCACACCATCAGGGACCCGGATTCGACTCCCGGCTTGGGTCACTGTGTGGAGTCTGTACGTTCTCCCCATGTCTGCATGGGTTTCCTCCGGGTGCTCCAGTTTCCTCCCACAGTCCAAAGACGTGCTGGTTAGGGTGCATTGGCCACGCTAAATTCTCCCTCAGTGTTACCCGAACAGGCACCGGAGTGTGGCGACTAGGGGATTTTCACAGTAACTTCATTGCAGTGTTAATGTAAGCCTACTTGTGACACTAATAAATAAACTTTAAACTTTGGTTCCTTAAACCTAAACTTATACCTTAATCTTACAAAAGGTACAGTTTTAAAGAACATAATAGGGAACATAAGAGCAGCACAGTGATTAGCACAGCTGCCTCAATCGGCAATGGTTTCATGGTCATCAGTAGATTTTTATTTCCTGATATTTTTTATTGAATTCAAATTCCACCATCTGCTGTGGCGGGATTCGAACCCAAGTCTCCGGGAGATTAGCTGAGTTCTCGGATTAATAGTCTAGCGATAATACCACTAGGCCTGGGTGTTCTGAAGGGAACTACCCTGGGTGTTCTGGTTTCATGGAAAGTTCATAGAATCCCTACAGTGCAGAAGGAGGCCATTCGGCCCATCGAGTCTGCACCGACAACAATCCCACCCAGGCCCTATTCCCGTAACCCCACATATTTACCCTGCTAATCCCCTGACACTAAGGGTCAATTTAGCTGTGGCAATCAACCTATCCTGCACATCTTTGGAGTGTGGGAGGAAACCGGAGCACCCGGAGGAAACCCGCGCAGACACGGGGAGAATGTGCAAACTCCACGCAGGCAGTGACCCGAGGCCGGATTTGAACCTGGGGATTCCTTGCATTGTGAGGCAGCAGTGCTAACCACTGTGCCACCGTGCAGCCTCACAGTTTCATTGCACAGTCCAAAGGTGTGCGGGTTAGGTGGATTGGCCAGGCTAAATTGCCCTTTATTTCCCAAAGATGTGTAGGTTGGGGGATTAGCAGGGTAAATACGTGGGGATGTGGGGATGGGTTGGGCCTGGGTAAGATGTTCTATTGGAGAGTCGGCACCAACTTGATGGGCCGATTAGCCTCCTTCTGCACTGAAGGGATTCTGTGATTCTATGAACGTAAAGATGGACGTGTTCTTATACTTCCTGTGAGCACTTTAAAAGAAGCCTCTCTCCTTGCAATTGTAGCTGATCATTTTTTTCTCCAATGTTAAGGCTGTTTGGCCATCCTGTTCCTGCTCTGCTCAGTTCTGTACCTTGCTCACGTTTTCTGTTGTCTGTGTATCTACTTTTCAGAACAGAACACTGGACAAATTATTCCCACTCTGTGCAGCTAACCCCTTTTGTCCACATCTGAAGAAGATTCCTTTGTGCAGTGTGCTACAAAATTGTCAATTTGTTCTCTGCAAGTTGGGTTTACAAGCTTCTTACGCACAGAGGAAACATTTCCCTTTTCCATCTATACCCTCACCGCTCACCATTATGCTCAGTCGTCCAGTTTGCACCCAGCTGCCCTGATGGAGGCACCAGCTACATCCAACTGGGAAAGAGGGCTGAAGGAGGGTCTGAGCCGCGCCAGAATAGGACAGAAGCTATCATTTTCCTTCAAACCATTTTGGGCTTCGAAGCAAATAGGTAAGCAGTGGCTAATCAGATTCAGAATTACTCTTTGTTCTTTCTCAGCACAGTTTCAGATATTCTGAAAAGACGTTCGTTTTTGTCCAACTGTTCCATGTGAGCTTGGCCTTAAGCAGAATACAAATATGTCTGCCACTTTCTCTCAGCATTTGGAAATAAGTCCCTCTCTTTGCAGCTGTTTCGTTGAATCCAATTCATTGAGTCACCCGAGGCCTGAATCAAACCTGGGTTCCTGGTGCTGTCAGGCAGCAGTGCTAACCACAGTGCCACCGTGCCCGGGATGGAGCATTTAAGTTATGAAGAGAGGTTTGGATAGGCTTGGGTTGTTTCCGTTAGAGCAGGGAAGACTGAGGGCTGACATTATCGAGGTGTACAAGATTATGAGGGACATGGACCAGGATGTTGCCTGGTACGGTGGGAAAATCGTATGAGGAAAGGCTGAGGGGCTTGAGGTTGTTTTCGTTAGAGAGAAGAAGGTTAAGAGGTGACTTAATAGAGGCATACAAGATGATCAGAGGATTAGATAGGGTGGATAGTGAGAGCCTTTTTCCTCGGATGGTGTTGGCTAGCACGAGGGGACATAGCTTTAAGTCGAGGGGTGAGAGATATAGGACAGATGTTAGAGGTAGGTTCTTTACTCAGAGAGTAGTAAGGGCGTGGAATGCCCTGCCTGCAGCAGTGGTGGACTCGTCAACGTTGAGAGCGTTCAAGTGGTTATTGGATAAACATATGGATGATATTGGAATAGTGTAGATTAGGGGGGCTTTAGATTGGTACCACTGGTCGGCGCAACATCGAGGGCCGAAGGGCCTGTACTGCGCTGTAATGTTCTATGGACAGAGTGGATAAGGAGCAGCTGTTGAAGGGTCAGTAACAGGGGGGTGGGGGGGGGGGGGGGGGGGGGGGGGGGGGGGAGGAGGGGGGTTGAGCGGGGGGGGGGAGACAAGTTTAAGGTGAGGGGCAGAAGGTTGAGGGGGGATGTGAGAAAAAGCTTTATCACTCTGCGGGCGGTGAGGGTCTGGAATGCGTTGCCTGGGAGGGTGGTGGTGGTCTCACATCCTTTAAAAAGTATCTGGATGAGCACTTGGCACATCGTAACATTCAGGCCTCTGGGCCAAGTGCTGGCAGGTGGGACTTGAATAATAGAATCAGAGAATCCCTACAGCCCAGAAGGAGGCCTTTCGGCCCATCTAACCTGCACCGCCAACAATCCCACCCATTCCCTAGTCGTGTAACCCCCACATATTCAGCCTGCTAATCCCCCTGACACTGAGGGGCAATTTACCTGTTGGTCGGTTACCACAAGGCAGCCCGACATCCTCTGAACACTTTTGAATATTTAAACATAGACTATGGCAACAGCTTCCAGACTTCCAGACTATCTAATAGTGTTGAGGAGTATGTCTTCCCCACCTTCTCACTGGTCTGCGGTCTGCCTTTGGTGGGGGGGGGGGGGGTCCATCCAGCATGTTCACCCCCAAGTGGCCACCTGATTTCTTTTATTCTTTTACAAGAGGGCGGCACGGTAGCACAGTGGTTAGCACTGCTGCTTCACAGCTCCAGGGTCCCAGGTTCGATTCCCAGCTCGGGTCACTGTCTGTGTGGAGTTTGCACATTCTCCTCGTGTCTGCGTGGGTTTCCTCTGGGTGCTCCGGTCTCCTCCCACAGTCCAAAGATGTGCGGGTTAGGTTGATTGGCCAGGTTAAAAATTGCCCCTTAGAATCCTGAGATGCGTAGGTTAGAGGGATTAGTGGGTAAATATGTGGGGGTAGGGCCTGGGTGGGATTGGGGTCGGTGCAGACTCGATGGGCCAAATGGCCTCCTTCTGCACTGTAGGGTTTCTATGTTTCTAAGATGGGGACGTCGCTGGCTGGACCAGTATTAATTGCCCATCCCTAATTGCCCTCGTGATGTTGGTGGTGAGCTACATTCTTGAGCCGCTGCAGTCCATGTGGTGTAGGTACACCCACAGTGCTGTTAGTGCTCGAGGATTTTGACCCAGCGACTGTGAAGGAATGGCCAATATATTTCCCAGTCAGGATGGCGAGTGGCTTGGGAGTTGCGGGGGGAGCTTGCAAGTGGTGGCGTTCCCAGGTATCTCTGCCACACATCTCCCTTAAACTTTCCCCCTCTCACCTTGAACCTGTGCCCCCTTTGTAATTGACACTTCCACCCTGGTAAAAAGCCTCTGACTCTCCACCCTGTCTAAGCCTCTAATAATTTTGTAGGCCTCTATCGGGTCTCCCCTCAGCCTCTGTCTTTCCAGTGAGGACAATCCGATTTTAATTTTGCTTATCTTGGACTTGATGTTTCTGGTCGCTTGAGGAGTCTGCAGCATATTGAACATTGTGCCTTGTGCTGGATGAGGGAAGAGAGTGAATTCCATAGAAAGAGGCCAGTGGATTAGAGGTTCCCATTGACTCCTCCTCCGGAGGAAGCCTCAAACCCCCGAGGAATGTAAGTTTTGACCGGTGAGAGTTTGTGAGATGAGCAAATGCTTATTTTTCTGATCCCTGTCTTTGCAAGTGTGTGAACCTAAGGGTAAACTGGAAACCTATACAAACTATTATGACATAAGAACATAAGAACATAAGAAATAGGAGCAGGAGTAGGCCATCTGGCCCTTCGAGCCTGCCCCGCCATTCAACAAGATCATGGCTGATCTGTAGCGAATCAGTTCCACTTACCCGCCTGCTCCCCATATCCCCTAATTCCCTTATCGATCAGAAAACTATCTACCCGTGATTTAAACATATTCAACGAGGAAGCCTCCACCACTTCAATGGGCAGAGAATTCCAGAGATTCACCACCCTCTGAGAGAAGAAGTTCCCCCTCAACTCTGTTCTGAACCGGCCCCCCCTTATTTTGAGGCTGTGCCCTCTAGTTCTGGTTTCCCTTCTAAGTGGAAAGAATCTCTCCACCTCTACCCTATCCAGCCCCTTCATTATCTTATATGTCTCTATAAGATCACCCCTCATCCTTCTAAACTCCAACGAGTACAGACCCAATCTGTTTAATCTCTCCTCATAAGCTACACCCCTCATCTCCGGTATCAACCTGGTGAACCTTCTCTGCCATGGGGCCATAGGTACCTGGAACAACAGAGGTTGTAACTTTTAATCAGTAACTAGTATTGATTGAGTTGCTGATTTTGCGGTTGGTATGATTCATCTCTCCTTCCTGTACATATGCCTTATCTTGTTCAAAATTCACAATGCCCTGTTTGGTGTTGGATAAAAAAAACATCCCATTGCAGTTTGCTATCTGAATAATATTGTGTTTTATGACACTTTTTTTTGCATTTACACTCTTTGAGCTCCCTCACCGTTTGGCATCTTCATGACATTGGCAACGCGACAGGAATTGTGACCTTTGAACTAAAGTGAGTATGGGCTGGATGTTCTGGTCTTCGGATTGTCGCAGCATGATTGTCGGATACTTTGGATGGTTCTGTTGAACTTTAATCAGGCAATTGAGGTGGGCTTGTTAGAATATGATTAAGGGCCAAATTGATCTGCCAATCAGGAGTGTCAGTTCCTCTGGGACTCCGAATGTAGACCGCTAACTGATAGCGCTCTGTATCCTGTTGTCAGACTTGTAAATAAAGGGATTTTGGTGAAGGGATTTCTGCCTCCGAGGACTTATTGCATGAACCTACTAGGATGGTTACTCAGGAAATGTTAGATAGAAGACATAGGAACACAGGAATTGGGAGCAGAAGTCGGCAATTTCAGCCCTTCGAGCCTGCTCCGCCATTCAATCAGATCATGCCTAATCTCTCCTTGGTCTCAAATCCACCTCCCCACCTGTTCCCCATATCCCTCTTTCCCATTTTTTATTAGAAATATATCCATCTCCTCCTTGAAACCATTCAACGATTCAGATTCTACAGAGCTATGAGGTAGCAAGTTCCACAAATTCTGCGAGAAGTATCACAGAATCATAGAATCATAGAATCCCTACAGTGCAGAAGGAGGTCATTTGGCCCATTGAGTCTGCACCAACAACAATCCCACCCAGACCCTATCACCATAACGCCATGCATTTGCCCTCCTAGTCCCCCTGACGCTTAGGGGCAATTTAGCATGGCCAATCAACCTAACCCGTACATCTTTGGACTGTAGGAGGAAACCGGAGCACCCGGAGGAAACCCACACAGACACAGGGAGAATGTGCAAGCTCCACATAGACAGTGACCTGAGGCCGGAATTGAACCCGGATCCCTGGCGCTGTGAGGCATCAGTGCTAATCACTGTGCCACCGTGCCACCCATCTCAGTTTTAACTCCACCGGCTCTTAACCAATACCTGTGACCTCTTGTTGGAGATTGCCCTGTAAGAGGAAGCATTTGGTCGACATTTACTGCATCGATCCCTTTTAGTTTTATTTTGATTGGGTCAGACACGATTGGATGAATGGCCTCCACCTTTTTGCAGCCCATTCGCTCCTGAAGGAAAACACTTACAATCAGTGTCTAGACTCCATGACCAGAGTTTTATCTGTGTGTGGGACAGCGAGTGGTGGTGTCCCTTGAGCTGGCAGTGAGTGAGATCCCTGTGGATGTGTGATGGGTGTGAGTTGAGGCTGATAAAAGGAGTGACTTACCCTGATTGAACGGATGAGATCATTCAGCCCCTTCCTGCACTGGATGGCTGTCCTCTTTTTGATTTTTGATTTGATTTATTATTGTCACATATATTAATATACAGTGAAAAGTATTGTTTCTTGTGCGCTATATAGACAAAGCATACCATTCATAGAGAAGGAAAGGAGGGGGTGCGGAATGTAGTGTTACAGTCATAGCTAGGGTGTAGAGAAAGATCAACTTAATGCAAGGTAGGTCCATTCAAAGGTCTGACAGCAGCAGAGAAGAAGCTTTCTTGAGTCGGTTGGTACGTGCTTTTGTATGTTGCATGTTGGTACGTGACCTCAGACTTTTCCCAATGGAAGAAGGTGGAAGAGAGTACGCTTCTGCAGGGTGTTGGCCCTGATGCCCATTTCCATGGCCTCCCATGCTGGGTTGGTGACCTTGTTCCTTGGTTCCATCCCTGAGCACGGGTACATTATGCCAAGGCAGGCCTCAACAGCATCGAGGAATCCCTCCAGGGAGGCATTGGAGGATTTTGGGGCCGACGTCTTGGCAACCATCACCTGGCGACCTTCGAAGCGTGCTAGGGCGGCCATTCTGTGTGACGCCCCGATGATAGCAGTGCTGAGGTGATGGCAGGCGGAGGAATCAGAGGATGTCCGCCAGCGATATGGTGTGGAACCCATGGCTGTCAATCTTTGGTACTAAGTGCCGCACTATATGGCGGGAAAAACCGCCATTGCTGTCAGCGGGCTCATTCCCCCTTCTCCGATAGATAAGAACATAAAAACTAGGAGCAGGAGTAGGCCATCTTGCCCCTCGAGCCTGCTCCGCCATTCAATAAGATCATGGCTGATCTTTTCATGGACTCAGCTCCACTTACCCACCCGCTCACCATAACCCTTAATTCCTTTACTGTTTAAAAATGTATCTATCCTTGCCTTAAAAACATTCAATGAGGTAGCCTCAACTGCTTCACTGGGCAGAGAATTCCACAGATTTACAACCCTTTGGGTGAAGAAGTTCCTCCTCAACTCAATCCTAAATCTGTTCCCGCTTATTTTGAGGCCATGCCCCCTAGTTCTAGTTTCACCTGCCAGTGGAAACAACCTCCCTGCTTCTATCTTATCTATTCCCTTCATAATCTTATATGTTTCTATAAGATCTCCCCTCAATCTTCTGAATTCCAATGAGTATACACCCACCCCCACCCCGAATTCTGGGAAAATCCTGCCCTTAATTATTTTTTAAACTTCTTCTTTGCCCCTCACTTCCATCATCCTTTCCCTCTCTTTATTCTGCATCCTTCTCACATGTTTACAATTAACTCAATCGTATTGAGATGTTCTGGTTTATACTCGCTGTTGGAGAAACATAGAAAGTAAAGTAAAGTTAAAGTTTATTTATTAGTCGCAAGTAAGGCTTACATTAACACTGCAATGAAGTTACTGTGAAATTTCCCCTGGCAGAAACATAGAAGATAGGAGCAGGAGGAGGCCATTCGGCCCTTCGAGCCTGCTCCGCCATTCATCACGATCCTGGCTGATCGTCCAACTCAATAGCCTAATCCTGCTTTCTCCCCATAACCTTTGATCCCATTCACCCCAAGTGCTGTATCCAGCCGCCTCTTGAATACATTCAATGTTTCAGCATCAACTACTTCCTGTGGTAATGAATTCCACAGGCTCACCACTCTTTGGGTGAAGAAATGTCTCCTCACCTCCTGATGCACCTCAATGAGCACCCGGAAACAAGGCTTTAGAACTGAAGGCTTTAATACATTAACAATGAAACTACTAACACAAATTCACCCGTTCAGACTGAAGGGGTCCTGCCGGAGCAGGGGGTCTTATACCCTGCCACCGGAGGCGGGACCCCACTGGAGTGTGCCATGATAACACTTAGGACAGGTAAACACCCTATCCCAACAACATAGTACAACCCCCATAACAACAACACCCTAGCCCAACAGTAATACAATAACAACCCCAGTGGTGAACCAACGATGGTTCACCACATTCACCCCTCCTTTAGGAACCAAAGGTGGCGGGGTGGATGAAAACAGACAATGACAAAAAAAATAACAGGATTCACAAGTCCAGACGGTCTGGAGGACCACACCGACGCTGCGATCTTCTCAACACCGGTTGCGAAACCGGAGCAGGTGCTTGCGGTGGCTCTCTCAAAACAACATCTGGCTGTCCCCTCAAAGACTCCCGGGCCGGCCGGCCCTGATGAGGCGATGGTGTAGGGGATCCTGGAACGTTTGGTGGTGGTGGTGATGATGGTGGCGCCGATCTCCGAGTCTCAGGCAAGCTGTACATGGGAGTAAAAGTGTTATGCACTGGTCCCGGTGCTGACCGCGCCACGTCTGGGGAAGTAATGAGGAGTAGTGGATCTGTGACTGGGGGAATAGGAGCGACAGGAGTTGCTACGTCCCCTGCGGGCGCCAGGTCTCTAAGGGAGACAGTGTCCTCTCGCCCGTCAGGATATGCCACATAGGCATACTGAGGGTTGGCGTGGAGGAGTTGGACCGGTTCGACCAAGGGGTCGGACTTGCGAGCCCTCACATGGCGCCGCAGAAGGACGGGTCCTGGGTACGTCAACCAGGCTGGCAATGAGGTCCCCGAGGACGACTTCCGAGGGAATGAGAACATCCTCTCGTGGGGAGTAGCATTGGTTGCCGTACACAGGAGGGAGCGGATAGAATGGAGCGCAGTTGGAAGGACCTCCTGCCACCGGGAGACTGGAAGGCCCTTGGATTTCAGTGCCAGTAGGACAGCCTTCCAGACTGTAGCATTCTCCCTTTCCACCTGTCCGTTACCCCTAGGGTTGTAGCTCGTGGTTCTACTAGAGGCAATCCCGAATGAGAGCAGGAATTGCCTCAAGTCGTTGCTCATGAACGACGAGCCCCTGTCGCTATGAATATAGCAGGGGTACCCGAACAGGGTAAAAAGCTCACTGAATGCCTTGATGACGGTGGCAGTCGACGTGTCCGCACAGGGGAAAACAAACGGAAACCGGGAAAATTCGTCTATTATGTTAAGAAAATAGACATTCCGATCCGTTGAGGGAAGGGGGCCCTTAAAATCTACACTCAGCCTCTCAAAAGGGCGAGTGGCCTTGACCAAATGTGCCCGGTCTGGTCGATAAAAGTGTGGTTTGCATTCTGCGCAAATCCGACAACTTCTAGTAACTGACCTGACCTCCTCCACCGAGTAGGGTAGGTTGCGGGCTTTTATGAAGTGGTAGAGTCTGGTGACTCCAGGATGACACAGATCATTGTGGAGAGCCTTCAAGCGGTCCTCCTGCATGATGGCGCATGTTCCGCGCGAGAGGGCATCCGAGGGCTCATTGAGCTTCCCTGGACGATACATAATATCGTAATTATAGGTGGAGAGCTCAATTCTCCACCGCAAGATCTTATCGTTCTTGATCTTGCCCCTCTGCGTGTTACTGAACATAAACGCCACGGATCGTTGATCCGTGATCAGGGTGAACCGCTTACCTGCCAGGTAATGGCGCCAGTGTCTGACTGCCTCCACAATGGCCTGAGCCTCCTTTTCCACCGCTGAGTGCCGAATCTCTGGGCCTTGAAGGGTGCGGGAAAAAAACGCGACGGGCCTGCCTGCCTGGTTTAGTGTGGCGGCTAGGGCGAAGTCCGATGCATCACTCTCCACCTGGAAAGGGATGGATTCATCCACCGCGTGCATCGTGGCTTTCGAGATGTCGCTTTTCAAAACCTTGAAGGCCAATTGGGCCTCTGGCGTAAGTGGGAAGGTCGTGGACTTAATGAGCGGACGAGCTTTGTCCGCGTAGTTGGGGACCCACTGTGCATAATACGAAAAGAACCCGAGGCATCTCCTCAGTGCTTTCGTGCTAGCGGGCAAGGGAAGTTCAGTGAGTGGGCGCATACGGTCTGGATCAGGGCCAATGACCCCGTTTTCCACCACGTATCCGAGGATGGCTAACCTATGCGTACGGAATACGCACTTCTCCCTGTTATAGGTCAGATTCAGGCGAGATGCAGTGCGTAGAAAGTGTTGGAGATTCGTGTCGTGGTCCTGCTGGTCATGGCCGCAGATGGTGACGTTATCCAGGTACGGGAAGGTAGCCCGCAACCCGTTCTGGTCCACCATTCGGTCCATAGCACGCTGGAAGACCGAGACCCCATTGGTGACACCAAATGGAACCCTGAGGAATTGGTATAGACGACCATCCGCCTCAAAAGCCGTATATTGTCGGTCCTCTGGGCGGATGGGGAGTTGATGGTAGGCGGACTTAAGGTCTATGGTAGAAAACACTCGGTACTGCGCAATCTGATTGACCATATCAGAAATGCGCGGGAGAGGATACGCATCCAGCTGCGTGTATCTATTAATGGTCTGACTATAGTCGATGACCATCCGAGGTTTGTTCCCGCTTTTGACTACCACGACCTGCGCTCTCCACGGACTAGCACTGGCCTGTATGATCCCTTCCTTGAGGAGCCGCTGAACCTCAGATCTAATAAAGATCCGGTCCTCAGCGCTGTAACGCCTACTTTTAGTAGCGATGGGCTTGCAGCCAGGTACCAGATTTTTAAAAAGGGATGGTGTCGTGATCTTCAGGGTGGATAGATTGCACGCGGGGCGCTTTGGGCAATTTGGAGGCTGCGGCTGGTTCCCTACTGCCAGTGAAGGGAGTGGCCCACCGTACTGTAGGATCACACTCCTCATGTGGGCCATAAAGTTTAGTCCGAGGAGAATTGGCGCGCAAAGGTGAGGTAGCACAAGGAGCCTGTATTGCTCGTAAACTGTGCCCTGTACCTCAAGAGTTACCATACATTGTCCTTGGATCGGTACAGACCGGGACTGTGATGCCATGGAAATTGTCTGTTTGGCAGGGAGAACCCGGAGTCCACACCTTTTAGCAGTTTCAGGGTGTATGAAACTTTCGGTGCTCCCACTGTCAAACAGACAATTTACAGTTCTGCCACTAACCTTTACCTTCATCATGGAATGTTCCAGTCTGTAATGCCTGGTCTGATCCAGAGAGATCGACGCCACCGTTGGCCCCTGGGCGTCACTGCATGCTGCCGATGTGGATGCTGAGGACCCCTGCTGGTCGCTGCTGCATGCTGCCGATGTGGATGCTGAGGACCCCTGCTGGTCGCTCCTAGTCATCGTGGACCATGATGGCCGCCCCCATGAATCGCATGTGGCCGAGGGCTCCAAGCGCAGCGACTCCTGGTGGTCTTCCTCCTCCTCTGTCTGCCACGATGGCGCCGTCCTGAGATCGCACGTGGTCGGACCTCGTGGGTACTGCAGCGCCGAAAGAGATGGTCTCCGTTCTGGAGGGTTACAAGCTGCACTGCCGTTTTTAGGTTTGGACCTGCAGACTTTGCCGTAGTGGCCTTTTTTACCGCACTGGCTGCAGATTGCCGTTCTTGCCGGACACTGTTGCCGTGGATGCTTGGCCCCACCGCAAAAATAGCATCGCTGGCCACCTGGAGCTGCCGCCGTCGTCGAATCGATCTGGGAGCGCGGGTTCGCGGGGCGAGGAGGGAGCAGAGCTTGCTCCAACCACGTTGACTGCACGTGGTCCTCGGGGTACAGCGCCAAGCTCTTCGACGCCGCCTCCAACCTCACGGCCATCCCCATTGCCTGGGTCAAGTTGAGTTTCCCCTTTTCTAATAATTTAAGTCTGATGTACGAGGACCCTACCCCTGCTACGAACGCGTCTCGGGCGAGGTCTTGCATGTACTGCTCGGCGGAGACATCCTTACAGTCACAACCCCTGGCAAGCTGCAGGAGTTCATTGGCGTAGTCTTCTATGGTCTCGCCCGACTGCCGACGTCGTGTAGCGAGGAGATAACGAGCGTGAATCTCGTTGGGTGGCGTAATGTACCTATTCTTTAGGAGCTCGACGGCACCCTGGTAAGTGGAAGCTGCACGAATGGCTAGGTAAATCGTGTCGCTTACCCTTGCGTGGAGGACCTGGAGTCTATCACTGTCTGTAGTGATAGCTACCGAGGCTGCCAGGTAGTCCTCGAAGCACTTCCACCAATGTTCGAACGTGTTAGCTGCACCGACCGCACGTGGGTCCAGTGTCAGACGATCCGGTTTTAGGATCTGTTCCATATTCTCAGTTAATGTATTAAATTGATGCACCTCAATGAGCACCCGGAAACAAGGCTTTAGAACTGAAGGCTTTAATACATTAACAATGAAACTACTAACACAAATTCACCCGTTCAGACTGAAGGGGTCCTGCCGGAGCAGGGGGTCTTATACCCTGCCACCGGAGGCGGGACCCCACTGGAGTGTGCCATGATAACACCCAGGACAGGTAAACACCCTATCCCAACAACATAGTACAACCCCCATAACAACAACACCCTAGCCCAACAGTAATACAATAACAACCCCAGTGGTGAACCAACGATGGTTCACCACACCTCCGTCCTAAATGGTCTACCCCGAATCCTCAGACTGTGACCCCTGGCCTGGATTCCCCCACCATCGGGAACATCCTCCCTGCGTCTACCCTGTCTAGTCCTGTTAGAATTTTATAAGTCTGTATGAGAAGTGGGAGGGGAGGGTGATCTCTCTGAGAACTAACACTCAACCACTCAGAGAGAAGTACCTCCCTTCATAACCTGTTAAAGTGTGTGTGAGAAATAGTACCATCTGCTCGCAGCGATTTTTAACGGTTAAATCAAAATAACTACCTGAGGACTCTCTGTAAAAAGAAACAAGTAACACTTTATTGATCTAACAGTGAACAGGTTAACTGCACCTGTTGCTCGGTGAGAGGCAGTGCCCAGGTGAGGAGTGAGGCCTGCCTCTTTCCAACATGGACTTACAGATACTGTGGCAGGCAGGTGGCATATCAAAGATCTCCCACTCACCTGACGAAGGAGCAGTGCTCCAAAAGCTAGTGGCGTTTGCTACCAAATAAACCTGTTGGACTTTAACCTGGTGTTGTTAGACTCCTTACTGTGGCTGCCGGAGAGACAGTGAATGTCTGTGTCTCTCTCTGTGAGCTGTGGCAAGCTGTTGGAGAGACAGTGACTGTTTCTCTCTCTCTCTGTGAGCTGTGGCAAGCTGCTGGAGAGACAGTGACTCTCTGTGTGTGTGTCTCTCTCTCTCTGTGAGCTATGGCAAGCTGCTGAAGAGGCAGTGACTGTCTGTGTGTCTCTCTCTCTGTGAGCTGTGACAAGCTGCTGGAGAGGCAGTGACTGTCTGTGTGTCTCTCTCTGTGAGCTGTGACAGGCTGTGGAGAGATAGTGACTGTCTGTGTCTCTCTCTCTCTCTCTGTGAGCTGTTGCAGACTGCATGCAGAAACAGTGACTGTGTCTCTCTCTGAGCTGTGGCAGGCTGCTGGCAGAGACAATGACTGTCTCTCTCTCTCTCTGTGGCAGGCATCTGGCAGAGGCAGTGGACTGTCTGTGTGTCTCTCTCTCTATCTGTGAGCTATGGCAGGCTGCATGAGAGGCAGTGATTATCTGTGTGTGTCTCTCTCTATCTCTGACCTGTGACAGGCTGCTGGAGAGACAGTGACTATCTTTCTGGCAGTTTTCTGGAGCTGGGAGCAGTTTTATATTCCCTGTGACATACCAAAAACCCCACAATAGGATTGGTTTACAGGTTATCAAAATGCCAAATTCTAATTTGATAGACCGCTGCCATTCAAATACCTATTCCAAATTGTTTGGTTAAAATTCAAAAAACATGTTCTGATTCAAATGCCTAAAGCCTGTTACCAAAGCAACCCTGTTGTTTTTTGCCTGATACATTGTTTCAGTCCATACTGGAGTCTCCTGCAGCTCCTCAGCACAACAAAAACTAAACCAGCTTTCAAACAGACAATCTTGCAACTCTTAGCATTTTTATAACTGTTTCACAATTTTTATAATTTTATAAGCACTAGCTTCACAACACTCGCCATGACTCAGTGAGGCTCCTTCAGCCAGGTTGGTTGAGGAGACTCGTGCTGTTGCTAGCCTGCTCTCGCACTCCACACATCCCAGTTAGAGGGAGCCAGGCTGGATCACACACCCAATGATAGGAGGTTGCTCATCCAAAGCTGGAGATAAATCTGTCAACAGGCACGGGCCTGATGAACAGCAAATACCGCTCCATCGCCACTGACCAAAAACCCTAGACAAGGGCCGGGACTTTAAGGATGGGGAGTCTTCCCTTCCTAGCATCCGGGGAGAACAGCTCTCTGCCGAAACTATCCTACCCACCGCCATTTGATGCTCCAGTGAGTGTTCGTTGGCTGGGGTGGTGGGATTCCCATTCTATGCTCGGGATGAAATCCTGTCACTCAACACCTCTCTGGTCCCAATGGCGCCACTAGCTGTTGTGGACAGGACTGGGACTACAAGTAGCCCCCACAGTTCAAGTGCTTGGAGTTCGGAGCCAGGTAAGTCGGGGGGGGGGGGGGGGGCGGGGGGGGCGGAGGGGGGGAGGGTCTCAGGGCAAGGGTGAGAGGTGAGATCTGGGCAGAGGACTGTGTTGTTGTTGGTGGAAAGGCTTGGATAGATTCAATACCTGCAGGGGCCAGACATTTGGGGGGTGGCGGGTGGAGAGCCTGACGTTAACAGGAGGCTATTGATGGGGAACCCAAGCCTCACCTTCCCAGCCAAGACCTGGCCAGGGTCATGCATTGGATTCTCTCCACCTCCCTGACCCTGAAACCCTGCCACCCACCTGAAAATTTAGCCCGGGCGGAATATGGCCCACGGGTGGTCAATAATTAGCTACTTCAGGTAGGAATGACTGGAAAATTTCAGCCACCAGGTTCAATTCTATCGCGCCAATTAATGATTATTCCTTACTCCGCCCAAGTAGCATCCAGAAACTGTTAAATTTGCATTCTTCAACTGATATTTTCCTTGAGCCTAATTCAAGACGTACAAATATGTTCAACATGACATGTTTTTTCACTAAAATTATTCCCTTCACAGCCTAGTACAAATGTTTTTAAAGTTTATTTATTAGTCACAAGTAGGCTTACATTGACACTGCAATGAAGTTACTGTGAAAATCCCCTAGTCGCCACACTTTGGTGCCTGTTCGGGTACACTGAGGGAGAATTTAGCATGGCCAATGCACCCTAACCAGCACGTCTTTCAGACTGTGGGAGGAAACCAGAGCACCTGGAGGAAACCCACGCAGACATGGGGAGAATGTGTAAACTCCACACAGACAGTGACCCAAGCCAGGAATTGAACCCGGGTCCCTGGTGCTGTGATTCAGCAGTACTAACCATCGTGTCACCGTGCCGTCCTGTCTCCATTATCCCTTCCAATTTTGTGTCGTGGACTGAGAGTTTCCTTTTAATGATTTCTTTTCAGTTTAACTGTCCCAAGATTGGCGGCTGTGTCCCCAGCTGAGATGATAATCCCCAAATTAAACCTCTCAGCCTCTCTATCTGTCCTTCTTCCATTCAGACCTTCTTCAAATCCAACCTCGCTGATCAAGCTTTCTTAGAAACACAGAAACTAGAAACAAGCGGAGGCCATTCGGCCCTTCGAGCCTGCTCTGCCGTTCATTTTGATCATGGCTGATCATCGAATTCAATATCCTGATCCCCCCCTTCCCTCCCATATCTCATGATCCCTTTAGTCTCAAGAGCTGTATCTAAGTTCTTCTTGAAATTACACAATGTTTTGGCCTCAACTACTTTCTGTGGTAGTGAATTCCACACCTTTACCACCCTCTGGGTGAAGAAATTCCTCCTCATCTCAGTTCTAAAAGGTTTACCCCTTATCCTCAAGCTATGACTCCCAGTTCTGGACTCCCCCATCATCAGGAACATTCTTTCTGAGTCCACCCTGTTTTCATTCATCCTGTCTTCATATTTCCTTACATGTCTGCTGGTGACACTCTTGTGGAATGCCTTGGGAGTTTTTCATTGAGTTTTAAAAGTGGTACCTGAATACAAGTCGCTGTAGCAAACCCAATATGTTTTCCCAGAACCTGGTTACACCTGGTGACCATGATGTGGAGATGCCGGCGTTGGACTGGGGTAAACACAGTAAGAAGTCTCACAACACCAGGTTGAAGTCCAACAGGTTTATTTGATAGCACAAGCCACTAGTTTTCGGAGCGCTGCCCCTTCATCAGGTAAGTGGGAGTTCAACTCCACCAAATAAACCTGTTGGACTTTAACCTGGTGTTGTGAGACTTCTTACTGTGTACACCTGGTGATGCAGTGATTGTATACAGTCACCAGGTGGTGCACTCTAACTGGGCATGTTGCAGCCCTCAGGACACACTGTTGAGTTTGCCACCTTTAGACTGTGACCTTTCCTCTCCATCTTAAGCACCCTTTTGTTTTAAATATCTCTTACATGTAGTGCCTCAATGCAGCCCTCCCCCCACCCCCATTCCACTCTCCCTCCCACACAAGGCCATTTTGTTCTTAAAGTTGTTCGTTTTTCGTGCAATCTCTCACACTCACCGAACACATTCTGCCTCCCTTCAATTCTGAAAAAGAGACAGAAGGACTCGAAACATGTAGGGTTTCTATAATTCTATGATTCTTTCCTTCTCTGTGAAGGGTATGCTTTGTCTGTATAGCGCGCAAGAAACAATACTTTTCACTGTATGTTAATACATGTGACAATAATAAATCAAATCAAATCACAGAGCTTAGTTCAGGCCAAGAAGAAATTGGATATTGCTCTTGGGGCGAAAGGGATTGAGGATATGGAGGTGGGATCAGGATATTGTTGAACCTGTGCAGTCAGGTGGGATAAATCTTTATTTTGCAGCACCATCCCCTTTCTCACCTGTTTTATTTTCCTATCTGAAGCGTTGGCGGTTCGGAAGTGGAACCTGCCATTTTAATGCTGTAACATTGGTCAGACTGGTTTGAAGGATCCACTCACTGTGGGGCTAAAGAGAGACGACCAAGCTGCCTTTCCTCATGTGTGTTTTCCTCATGTTTGAGTTATTTATTTATCAGTGTCACAAGTGGGCTTACATTAACGCTGCAATGAAGTTACTGTGAAAACCCCCTGGTCGCCACACTCCGGCGCCTGTTCGGGTCACACTGAGGGGGAGTTTAGCACGGCCAATGCACTGAACCAGCACATCTTTCGGACTGTGAGAGGAAACCAGAGCACCCGGAGGAAACCCACGCAGACACGGGGAGAAGGTGCAGACTCCGCACAGACAGTGACCCGAGCCGGGAATCGAACCCGGGTCCCTGGCGCTGTGAGGCAGTAAGAAGTTTAACAACACCAGGTTAAAGTCCAACAGGTTTATTTGGTAGCAAAAGCCACACAAGCTTTCGGAGCTGCAAGCCCCTTCTTCAGGTGAGTGGGAATTCTGTTCACAAACAGAGCATATAACACTGCTGTGAGGCAGCAGTGCTAACCACTCTGCCACCCTGCCACCCCTCCAGGGAGGTAATTACCCTCCCCCTTTTAATTTTTTAAGAAATGAATCACCCTTGAGATCGGCATTGCTTAAACCCTGTGCTAACTCAAAGCATTTGAGAAATGCCATGAACAGACCAAATGTTGCTTCTTCACGTTGGGTGTGATTCTCTCCAGAGACAAGCTTCTCTTTTGCACTTGGCTGCTGGCAAAGACTCACCAATAGGTGGCAGTCTTTCCTAACTCGCAGCAGCTAATCCTCCCACCTTGCTTCCTGTGGAAACTTGAGCCATTGGCCGTCTTCAATCAGTTACTGTCCCTTGCTGCAACAAAGGTAAGGTCACCATCGTCCCAAATGACCACAACATAAAAGCAAATTGCTGCGGATGCTGGAATCTGACACAAAAGCAGAAAATGCTGGAAAATCTCAGCAGTTCTGACAGCATCTGTGGAGAGAGAGTCGAGCCAACGTTTCGAGTCTGGATGACCCTTCGTCAGAACTCAAATGACCACAGGTTGCTCTCCCCTTTGACAGAGAGAGAGGGGGTGCTGATTGGTAATGATTTTAACCTGAGGGTCATCACAAGGGACAAGGGGCAATGTTGAGAAGGCAGGACCTTCATAAATAACTTCAGCCGATGCGGGAATTGAACCCCCGCTGTTGGCATCGCTCTGCATCACGAACCAACCCTCCAGCCAGTAGTTGTCACCTCTCCTGCCCCAGGTCTTGGCCAGTGCCGCTGTGTGAAAGTAGTCATTGCCAGCTGCGAGGCAGGGGTCCGGCACACCCTCGCCAGCCCTGCGCAGCCTGGGCATTGCCCATTCAGAGCTGTGAGAGGAACCCAGTGATGTGAGCGTGGAAGGGTTGGGGAGCATCATGTGATGCTGCAGTACGTGGCTACAATGCTCTGCTCCACCAGACAGCCAAAGAACCTCGCATTAATGCAAGTTACTCACCTCGAATCACCCAGCACGGAGAGTGGCCATTCGGGCTATCGTGCCCATGCTAGCTTTTGGAAAGGGCTGTCCAATGAGGGCGGCACGGTGGCACAGTGGTTAGCACTGCTGCCTCACAGCGCCAGGGACCCGGGTTCAATTCCGGGTCACTGTCTGTGTGGAGTCTGCACATTCTCCCCGTGTCTGCGTGGGTTTCCTCTGGGTGCTCTGGTTTCCTCCCACCCTCCAAAGATGTGTGGGTTAGGTGGATTGGCCATGCTAAATTGACCCTAGTGTTAGGAGGATTAGCAGGGTAAATATGTGGGGTTTACGGGGATAGGGTCTGGGTGGGATTGTGGTCAGTGCAGACTCGATGGGCTGAATGGTCTCCTGCACTGTAGGGATTCTATTCTATGAGTCCCATCTCTTAGAATCATAGATTCCCTCCAGTGTAGATAAGGCCATTCAGCCCATCGAGTCTGCACCGACTCTGTGAAAGTGCATCTTACTCAGGCCCAACCCCCACTTGCCCTATTCCAGTAACCCCACAAATTTACCCTGCTAATCCTCCTAACCTACACACCTAGGGACGCTAAGAGGCAATTTAGCACAGCCAATTCACCTAATCGCACATCTTTCGGACTGTGGGAGAAAACTGGAGCACCCAGAGGAAACCCACGCAGACACGGGGAGAACGTGCAGACTCCACACAATAACCTGAGGCCGGAATTGAACCCTGGTTCCTGGCGCTGTGAGGCAGCAGTGCTAACCACTTTGCCACCACATGTTAACAATTTTCCAGAAGATCATAAGATATAGGAGCAGAATTAGGCCATTCAGCCCATCGAGTCTGCTCCACCATTCAATCATGGCTGATATGATTCTCATCCCCATTCTCCTGCCTTCTCCCGTAACCCTTGATCCCCTTATTGATCAAGAACCTATCTATCTCTGTCTTAAAGACACTCAATGACCTGGCCTCCACAGCCCTCTGTGACAACGAGTTCCCTCTGACTGAAGAAATTCCTCCTCATCTCAGTTTTAAAGGAACGTCCGTTCATGCTGAGATTGTGCCCTCGAGTTCTAGTCTCTCCCACTAGTGGAAACATCCTCTCCACGTCCACTCTATCTAGGCCTCTCAGTAAGTCTTTAATGGATCTTGGACTTCATACCCCTATATCCTTACCCCTCCCAATCTCTGTAACCCCCTTCCAGCACCATAACCCTCTGAGGTGTCTGCACTCCTGGAATCCATCCTCAATTTTAATTGCTGCACTGATGGTGAACATGCCATCAGTTGCCGAGGCAACTGAATATCCTCTCTCAACCTTTCTGCCTCTTTAACTCACTATTTTCTTTTCAGACACTCCCTGTATGAACAGGGTGAGTAGGGAGTAGCTGTTCGCCTTGGTTGAGGGGTCAATCACGAAAGGGAGACAGGCAGGAGGTTCAGAGAGGATTTGAGAAAAATCTTTTTCACTCAGGGGCTGGTGGGAATCTGGAATGCACGGCCTACGAAGGGAGTGGAAGCCAGAAACCTTTTACAACCTTTAAAAAATATTTGGATGAGCACTTGAAATATCATAACATTTAAAGATATGGGACAAGTGCAGGAAAATGGGATTAGCGCGCCTTTAGTAGTAGTTATTGTCAGTGCAGACTCGATGGGCTGAAGGGCCTTTTCTGGGCTGTTTGACTCTTTGGCAGGAAATTTCCGGCTGTTCATGCCTTCAGGATCTTCCAGTCCCGCCAATGTTTAAGTAAAGTTTAAATTTATTTCTTCATGTCACAAGTAGGCTTGCATTAACACTGCAATGAAGTTACTGTGAGAATCCCCCAGTCGCCACACTCCGGTGCCTGCTCGGGTACACTGTGGGAGAATTTAGCATGGCCGATGCACCTAACCAGCACGTCTTTCGAATTGTGGGAGGAAACCGGAGCACCCGGAGGAAACCCACGCAAACATGGGGGGAATGTGCAGACTGTGCGCAGACAGTGACCCAAGCTGGGAATCGAACCCGGGTCCCTGGCGCTGTGAGGCAGCAGTGCTCACCACTGGTGGGGCCGCGGTATCAGAGCGATAGGCTTGGCGCCCACATTCGGGTTGAACACCTAAGCCTGTGGTAAAACTCAGTCCAAAGGCTCCAGCTTAGAATGAAAAGCAATGAGCAAGGCTTTGAGGGCACATCTGTTTTTCCACTGATCCAGTTGCCATCAAAACCAGCTGGCAAGATGAATTGGGCAGTTTCCGTAGCACAGGAGCCCAGGGGCTGTACTGCAGACTGCTCCCTGAAGCTTTAAGCTGGCCTGCCCGAGATTAGTACCATGAGAGGAATTCACACCGTTTTATAACAATTGCTAACACCAAAGAGATCCACAAGTGCTGGTGAAAAGTACTGCTCTCTCAACCGTTTCTCCAGCCATATCATCAGCCTCAAACCAACAGTTCAACAATAACCTCCACACCACAGTCACCGTTATACACATCAACCTGCAGCAGTTGTTTCAACACTTAGAATAGAATAGAATCCCTACGGTGCAGGAGGAGGCCATTCAGCCCATCGAGCCTGCACCATACTCTCTTCCACCTTCTTCCGTCGGGTAAAAAAAAAGATACGAAAGTCTGAGGTCACGTCCCAACCGGCTCAAGGACAGCTTCTTCCCTGCTGCCGTCAGACCTACCTCACATTAAGTTGATCTTTCTCTACACCCTAGCTACGACTGTAACACTACATTCTGCATTCTCTCATTTCCTTCTCTATGAACGGTATGCTTTGTCTGTATAGTGCGCAAGAAACAATACTTTTCACTTTATACTAATACATGTGAAAATAATAAATCAAATCAAATCACATTAACAGCAATCCCACCCAGGCCCTATCCTCGTAACCCCAGGTATTTACCCTGCAAATCCCCCTGACACTGAGAGGCAATTTAGCATGGTCAATCCACCTAACCCGCACATCTTTGGAATGTGAGAGGAAACTGGAGCATCCAGAGGAAACCGTGCATTGGCCGTGCTAAATTCTCCCTCAGTGTACCCAAACAGGCACCGGAGTGTGGCGACTGGAGGATTTTCACAGTAACTTCATTGCGGTGTTAATGTAAGCCTACTTGCGACACTAATAAATGAACTAAATCAACTAAACTAAACCCACGCAGACACGGGGAGAATGTGCAGACTCCGCACAGACAGTCACCCAAGCCGGGAATTGAACCCGGGTCCCTGGCGCTGTGAGAGGCAGCAGTGCTGACCACTTGTACCGTATCAATCAATCCTATTGTGTTCTCACAGTGCACATATAGAGATGGGGCTGTCAGTGGGTCTTATCTTCACGCGGTTGTGTCGCTCCATTGAGGTAAAGCTGATCGACAAGACATTGGTACCTGACCATTTTTGGCCAATGATTCTGAGTCTAGAAAATCCACAGGTTGTCTTTGTGAGTTATCCTGGGCAGCTAACACCTTGGCCTGAATTTTACGCTGCTCCGACTGGTGCACAACCTTCCCCGAAGCGCAGAAAATCGCACAAAATAATGTTGGGCGCACGTCCCAATGTTATCGCGTGATATTCCGGTCAGCGGGCACGTGCAAAAGTCGGAAGCATGCCCGCCAGCATTCAAGCAGACAATTTAGTCCATTACCGGGGGGGTCAATTGAATGTAATTGAATGTAGGGTGGCACGTGGTGGCACAGTGGTTGGCACTGCTGCCTCACAGCGCCAGGGACCCGGGTTCAATTCCCGGCTTGGGTGACTGTCTGTGTGGAGTCTGCACGTTCTCCCCATGTCTGCGTGGGTTTAGTTTAGTTGATTTAGTTATAAGAACTAGGAGCAGGAGTAGGCCATCTGGCCCCTCAAGCCTGCTCCGCCATTCAATAAGATCATGGCGGATCCGATAGTGGGTTCGTTTCCACTTACCCGCCCGCTCCCCATAACCCTTAATTCCCTTAATGGTTAAAAATCTATCTATCAAGTGTCACAAGTAGGCTTACATTAACACTGCAATGAAGTTACTGTGAAAATCCCCTAATTGCCGCACTCCAGCGCCACACTAAATTGAGCCTCAGTGTCAGGGGGATTAGCAGGGTAAATGTGTGGGGTTATAGGAATACGGCCCAGGTGGGATTGTGGTCGGTGCAGACTCGATGGGCCGAATGGTCTTCTTCTGCACTGTCGGGATTCTATGATTCGAATTTTACACAGCCCCGTTGCTTTTACAGTTGGTGGGCAGGTGGGCTGATTAGCCGGGCGGCCTTTATGTTTTAGCTTTAACCTGGAGTGAGGGCGGGATGAACTGTTCAGGCAGCACCTTCCAAACACACAACCACTTCCACCTAGAAGGACAAGGGCAGCAGACACATGGGAGCACCACCACCTGCAAGTTCCCCTCCAAGCCACTCACCGTCCTGACTTGGAAATATATCACCGTTCCTTCGCAGTCGCTGGGTCAAAATCCTGGAATTCCCTCCCTAACGGCATTGTGGGTCAACCCATGGACTGCAGCGATTCAAGATGGCGGCTCACCACCACCTCCTCAAGGATCTTCCAGTCCCGCCAATGGAGTATTCCCGCCACAGGTTTCCCGGCAGCGAGGGGTGCGCTCAGTCGGAAAGACGGTTGACCACGGCGGGACCAGAATGGCGGGCTGCCTCCACTGCGGCAGGAGACCCGGTAAATGCCGCCCCCTGCTTCCACCACCTTCTCAGGATGAGAGTTTCACAGCCTCGTCCCCTTCCGAGGGAAAGAATTTGCCTCATTTCCATTTTAAATGGCCGTCTCTTGATTTTTAAACAGTGAAGCTTCCCTGGACAGGGAATAAACGCTGGGCAGCTAGCGATGCCCATACACCACGAATGAATAAAAAAAAGAATAAAATCTAAAAAGCTGTCTGGAGATGGAGCTTTGTGTTTGCGTGTGCTGCCCAGACACACTCTGCGTTGTTTTACCCTCGGTCTGTACCGTTCACAGAGTCAGCAGCTTCCTGAGACACCTTCCGAGCAGCTGATCCCTGAGAGAGCGCAACAAAACCAGCGCTCACCCTCCCTTTTCCCAGTGCCTGCCCTCTTCCCGACCCCTTCCCGCCCTCTTCCCAACCTCTTCCCAACGTCTTCCCGACCTCTTCCCGCCCTCTTCCTGCCCTCTTCCCGACCTTTTCCCGATCTCTTCCCGACCTCTTCCCGACCTCTTCCGGGCCTCTTCCCAACCTCTTCTCAACCTCTTCCTGCCCTCTTCCCAACCTCTTCCCACTCTCTTCCTGCCCTTTGCCTGACCTCTTCCCACCCTCTTCCTGCCCTCTTCTCAACCTCTTCCCGCTCTCTTCCTGCCCTCTTCCTGCCCTCTTCCCACCCTCTTCCCGCCCTTTTCCTGACTTCTTCCCGGCCTTTTCCTGCCCTTATCCCATCTTCTTCCCGCCCTCTTCATGCTTTTTTCCTGCCCTCTTCCCGTATTCCCAGCCTCTTCCCGACCTCTTCCCACCCTTCTCCTGGCCTCTACCTGACCTCTTCCTGACTTCTTCTGACCTATTCCCACTCTTCTCCTGGCCTCTACCTGACCTCTTCCTGCCCTCCCCACCCTCTTCCCGCCTCTCCCCAACCTCTTCCCACCTTCTTCCCACCCTCTTCCCACCCTCTTCCTGCCCTCCCCACCCTCTTCCCGCCTTCTTCTTGCCCTCTTCCAGACCTCTTCCCGCCCTCTTCCCGACCTCAAACCAGCCTCTTCCCGCTCTTTTCCTGCCCTCTTCCTGACTTCCCAGCCTCTTCCCGCCCTCTTCCCACCCTCTTCCTGCTCTCTTCCTGCCCTCTTCCTGTCCTCTTCCTGCCCTCTTCCAGACCTCTTCCCGCCCTCTTCCCGACCTCTTCCCGACCTCAAACCAGCCTCTTCCCGCTCTTTTCCTGCCCTCTTCCTGACTTCCCAGCCTCTTCCCGACCTCTTCCCACCCTTCTCCCGGCCTCTTCCTGACCTCTTCCTGACCTCTTCCTGCCTTCTTCCCGCCCTCTTCCAGCCTCTCCCCGACCTCTTCCCACCATCTTCCCACCCTCTTCCTGGCCTCCCCTGGCAGCCCTCAGCCTTTCACAGAGCGTGTTTCACAATGGCCCCCGCCGTTAATTGGCCCACAAGCGTTAAATGGCATTCCGGGACCGATTGCGGCCGGAAGCGCGTTTCCCACAGTGGTTCCAGGCCCGCTGAGTGTGTCCGTTCCCGAGTGTGGGTAAAAAAATCCAGCCTCTCGTGTTGGTGAGCTCCAAGAGCCCGTCACCAGAAAATACTGCCTTGAAAGGAAGGATTGTTCAGCTTTGATGCCATGTTTGCTTTGAAAAGCGTCCAGAGCGCGTTGTGTGGAGTAGACCCTCGGTAGAATCCACCTCTCCACTTCCCCGCTTTGATGACGTATTAGATAGCGATCAAAGATGACATCCACTCTGCCAAGCTCACCGCTTTCAGATGATATTAAGTTGCCTCCCAGTGATGCAAAAGGAAACCAAATCGCAAAAAAAAAGGCCAACATTTCCAGCTGTGCTTAAGATGTCATGCGGCTCTGCAGACAAAAGACGCAGTGTTTTGATACTCTGACCCTGCCCTTTCCCTTGACAGTTTCCCAAAATTATCCTGAGCATCAAGATCAGAGGAGCCTGAGTCCAGAGCAGCTGTACCCTCAATTACAATCCGAAAAAAAACACGCTTGAACGTTAACTGATCAGAGGATTTTGCCCGGCAAAAAACGAAGCAACTGTTTGCACAAATCTCTGGTTAAGCCGCGACACTTCACCAGTCATCAGCCAATACATCAGGGGCCGTTAGTCCATTCGATGATTTACGGCCACAATTCTCCAATCCCGCCCGCAGTTGGAACCTTGAGGACCCGTTGCAGCGAACGCAGACTTCGCTGAGCGCCAAATTCTCCACTCTCGTTGGCCAGCGGCAGCAGGGCGTGAGCGACGGGAGAATTCCGGCCTGTATTCATATATTCTCCAGCCCTTCCCTCCGGCGGGCATCCTCCAGTCCGGCCGAAGGCCACCACGGCGGGACGTGTGAGCCACGCAGCACGCCGTAAATGTCGACAGAACATTGTGGGGCTGATGAATGGCAGATGGAGTTTAATTTAGACAAATGCGAGGTGATGCATTTTGGTAGATTGAACCAGGGCAGGACTTACTCAGTTAATGGTAGGGCATTGGGGAGAGTTACAGAACAAAGAGATCTCTCTAGTCGTAGTGGATGAGGTGGAGGGCTGTTGTAGGCTGCAAAGAGACATTGATAGGATGCAGAGCTGAGCCAAAAAATGGTAGATGGAGGTTAACCCTGATAAGTGTGAGGTGATTCATTTTGGGAGGACAAATTTGAATGAGGATTACAGGGTCAACGGCAGGGTTCTGAGGAATGTGGAGGAACAGAGAGATCTTGGGGTTCATATCCACAGATCTCTGAAGGTTGCCACTCAAGTGGATAGAGCCGTGAAGAAGGCCTATAGTGTGTTAGCGTTTATTAACAGGGGGTTTGAGTTTAAGAGCCGTGGAGTTATGCTGCAACTGTACAGGACCTTGGTGAGACCACATTTGGAATATTGTGTGCAGTTCTGGTCACCTCACTATAAGAAGGATGTGGAAGCATTGGAGAGAGTGCAAAGGGGATTTACCAGGATGCTGCCTGGTTTGGAGGGTAGGTCTTATGAGGAAAGGTTGAGGGAGCTAGGGCTTTTCTCTTTGGAGCGGAGTAGGATGAGAGGCAACTTAAGAGAGGTTTATAAGATGATGAGGGGGATAGATAGAGTGGACGTTCAGAGACTATTTCCTCGGGTGGATGTAGCTGTTACTAGGGGGCATAACTATAAAGTTCATGGAGGGAGATATAGGAGGGATGTCCGAGGTAGGTTCTTTACTCAGAGAGTGGTTGGGGTGTGGAATGGACTGCCTGCTGTGATAGTGGAGTCGGACACTTTAGGAACTTTCAAGCGGTTATTGGATAGGCACATGGAGCACACCAGAATGATAGGGAATGGGATAGTTTGATCTTGGTTTCGGACAAAGCTCGGCACAACATCGAAGGCCGAAGGGCCTGTACTGTGCTGTACTGTTCTATGTTCTATCTTGGGGTACATGTTCATAGCTCCTTGAAAGTGGAGTCACAGGTGGACAGAGTGGTGAAGAAGACATTCGGAATGCTTGGTTTCATCAGTCAGAACATTGAATACAGGAGTTGGAACGTCTTGTTGAAGTTGTACCAGACATTGGTAAGGCCACACTTGGAATACTGTGTGCAATTCTGGTCACCCTATTATAGAAAGGATATTATTAAACTAGAAAGAGTGCAGCAAAAATTTACTAGGATGCTACCGGGACTTGATGGATTGAGTTATAAGGAGAGGCTGGATAGACTGGGACTTTTTTCTCTGGAGCGTAGGAGGTTGAGGGGTAATCTTATAGAGGTCTTTAAAATAATGAGGGGCATAGATCAGCTAGATCGTCAATATCTTTTCCCAAAGGTAGGGGAGTCTAAAACTAGAGGGCATAGGTTTAAGGTGAGAGGGGAGAGATACAAAAGTGTCCAGAGGGGCAATTTTTTCACAAAGGGTGATTAGTGTCTGGAACAAGCTGCCTGAGGTAGTAGTAGAGGCGGGTACAATTTTGTCTTTTAAAAAGCATTTAGATAGTTACATGGGTACAATGGGTATAGAGGGATATGGGCCAAATGCGGGCACTTGGGATGAGCTTAGGGGTTTTAAAAAAAAAGGGTGGCATGGGCAAGTTGGGCCGAAGGGCCTGTTTCCATACTGTAAACCTCTATGGCTCTAACTGAAAGATCCCGCCAGCGGCTAATGGCGAGCCAACCTCCAACACTGGAAAACCCCCCGCGGGGGAACTGGAAAATCCCAGCCACCTCCTTTAACAGGATGAAACTTCCAGAGGCGCTTCACTGATAAAAATCAGCCATTTAAAACGGAGATGAAGTGAAATTCTTTCACCCGGAAGGGGATGAGTCTTTGAAACTCTCGTCCTGAGAAGGTGGTGGAAGCAGGGGTTAGGGTTTTCCGCGTCTCCCGCCGTATGTTTCACGGCGGCGGAGACTGCCCGCCATTCTGCTCCTGCTGTCATCAACTATCTTTCCTACTGAACACACCCTCGCTGCTGGGAATCCCGCCGGGGGAATGCTCCATTGTTCCTCGTTAGTATAGTGGTTAGTATCCCCGCGGGAGACCGGGGTTCAATTCCCCGATGGGGAGTTCATCCTAATTTGGGTGGCACGGTGGCACAGTGGTTATCACTGCTGCCTCACAGTGCCAGGGACCCGGGTTCGCTTCCCGGCTTGGGTCACTGTCTGTGTGGAGTCTGCATGTTCTCCCCGTGTCTGCGTGGGTTTCCTCCGGGTGCTCCGGTTTCCTCCCACAGTCTGAAAGACGTGCTGGTTAGGGTGCAATGGCCGTGCTAAATTCTCCCTCAGTGTACCTGAACAGGCGCCAGAGTGTGGCGACTAGGGGATTTTCACAGTAACATCATTGCTGTGTTAATGTAAGCCTACTTGTGACACTAATAAATAAACTTTAAACTTTAAGTGACAATGCTCATCTCATCTCCTGAAACCACTCAAAAGCTGTCTCTTGACTTGAACCTTTACAGATGCACCATAGAAAGCATTCTTTCTGGTTATATCACAGCTTGGTATGCCTCCTGCTCTGCCCAAGACTGCAAGGAACTACAAAAGGCCGCGAATGTAGCCCAATCC